>NW_028324205.1:754237-905085 GCF_054372755.1 Phalangium opilio
AATAGTTCAGGAAATGGTTGCAGGCATGGTTTTTCTGACCCAACTGAGGATGAAATGGTAATTAAATTGGTTTTAGCAAATGTATACTTTCCTCAGACGCTGATTCATAGCTTTCTCTTTTTGTAGATGAACATTGGAGATGGGGTTTTCGTGAAGACATCCGACGTTACCCAAGCCGATTTTTCTTCTAACGGAAATGGGCGGTTTTTTGCCAGAAATCTTTTACTGAAGGTATTTTCTGAATTGGAAATTGTCAACACGTCTCTTACTGGAAAACAATCAAATGCCTACAAGCACATTCCCCCTAAAAGACAATTGGACCCGAAGCGAGTCAACGCAGTACTAGGTATATATTCCTAGCAGCAGACAGCTTAAGTCTTTAGAAGAAGGAAAGTTATCCTCTAGCACCATGCCTAAACCACCACGCGCAACCATCCCTAAACCACCACGCGCAACCATCCCTAAACCACAGCACCATCGTTAAACGAAGGCACCATCGCGTGCTTCGGAGGGGGGCGGAGTCTATTTATCCTTTTTTGTGGCTTCAACTAGAGGTCGTTCTGATGGAATCAGATGAGTTTACCCTGACTTGAATTAATGGGCGCTGTGTTAGGTGAAAAACTGTCGAATTATTTAAAACTTGCCTTTCGATTTCAAGTTTTTTAACATGAAAAGAGCAAAGTAACGAGAGAAAACCTCTCTATGTCCTTTAAAGGGGAATTTGCTGGTTAATTTGCAGAGTTTTATTTCAATTTTTACATTCATACTATATAAACTTCAGACTTATGCAGTTAATATCATAATATTATTAATTGTAACATGAAAATAACAAACAATACAGCAAAAACCCCTTTGTGTTTTCCAAAACTTCCAAAAGGGAATTTGCTCATTAATTTGTATAGATAGAATTTTTTATTTGAACTGAACATATTTAATTCGTGCAACGACAATGTTGGCACCAGGTAGTAATAACTTAAACCGAATTCTTGAACAAAAGAATTAATTCTCATTGAGAACAACTGCGATTTTAAAGTCCTCTTTATCACTATCATAGTGTTGAGACGCCTCAACCCCATCGAAAGCGCTAAAACAGTTTTCAAATTTATCTTCCTTAGTAAAAGTCATTGTTACAATGGCAGTGTACGTTTTATTCTGGAATTCGTGGACTAGATTGAACATCTCTACATTTCCAAATTGGGAAATGAATTCGCGTAGATTTTCTTCTTCACTCCATAAATGTCTTCGTAAATATTTCTAGCTGCAGGTTCCAGTGCAGTACCGTGCTTTGTAGCTTTGTTTCCTTGGAATTTTGAAAATACGTGATTTTTCATAAAGTTTTCAGGTGAGGTGGTGTTGCGCTTCGGAACATTTTTGGCTGTAGATGCGGTAAAACGTATTATAATACGTTTTCAAATACTTCAAAGTCGGAAAGAACACTTTCGTAGGTCGACATGTTTAGTCTAGAAAATCGCGTTTAGTGCCTCGCTTAACACGTTTGCTCCGGCTTGTTTTAGCAGTCCTCTTTCGTTTTCGGCCCGTCCCGCTTTGAGTGTTGACGAACCGGTCCACGCCTTTATGTAGTAGGGAATTTATAGATTGTTTGACATTTCGTTTAATCGATTCTCGAGGTGATATTCCGGGGTTTTGGGCATCGCTAATTACTCTACTCGTTAACCCAACAGCTTCGGACGCTAAAGTACTAATGGCCGGCCTAATAAAGGGTGTAATTTTGCGCAATAAAGAATTGAAAATACCGCCGACACTAAAACGACCCCCCGATTGGAAAACGTTTGCGTGTAAAGCCGGAAGGGACGATCCTCTTTGGAAATACAGAGTGTATCTATTAGGCACCATTGCTCCTGTTCTATTGACGTCGACGCCTAAAAAACAGTTTAATATATACTTTGCCCAAATTAAACGGGATATTTTCCCCGTAATCGGATTTTAATTCAATTTCAATTTCTTGTATATCGCTGGTTGAAATTGGATAAAAGTCGATATTATTAAATATTTCCTGGTTCTCTTCGTCTAGCAGCGAAAAAGCCGGCATTTTTATGAAACGTAGCAGAGGGGCTTGACCACCACCCACTACTTGTTGACGGATAATATTGGTATAAACAAACATGGCATCGACGCCTCTCATGATATCAGCGGGGTACTCCGAAGTCTCGTTATTAAGATACCGATCTAATTGATTGGCACTAAAGCCTAACAGCCTCCCGAGCCCTCTTCCGGGTGTTGTTTTGGGAAACAAAATTGAGACCGTATCGTTTAATTTTGAAACCGTCACGGTTCCGTCTACATTCTGCGTAAATTTTAGACTTTTCCTATGCGCCGGGGACATGGCTTCGCTCATAGCACTTAAAACATCGCTAATATGATAATAAACCCCGGGAGGAATCTCGCACGCGTAATTGTCAACTCGTTTGCCTTGAGGGTTATCCTGTTGATATCCGGGTAGGGACGGCTGGTCAGCCATATTTGGATCTTCTGGAAATCTATCAACATCGTATTCGCTAGTCCAAAAATTATTAGCCTCTGTCAGTGTCATTGATCTCAATCGGGGGTTCACCAACGCTACACCCGAGTGGCTATGTTGCAAAACTTCTCCCTCTTCGGGAATGTTAAATAACTTGGCCATCGGTCCAGCTACCGATACGCGAACACCTCGCTCTATTTCGAGACGCGTGTAGTATCTATTTTCTGGCGCCGTTTTGAGAATAAAGATTTTAAAATGACGGCGAGTCATAAATTGCTGAACTTCCAATAATTTGTTAATCACTTTCAAATGTAGCGAAAAGGGGATTACCGCACCGGTCGGGGTAAGATCACAGGTATATTCACGCGCCGGTATTTTGATTTTCGTTGTCTCCGTCTTTGTAAAAAGATACATTAATGAAAAGTGGACGCGATATGACACGCCTGTACTGTTAGTAGTTTTAAAATGCGTAAAATTACGCTCTAGAGGCCTCTTGGATAGAAACGTCCCCTAAACGTATTCATTTTCTAAATTTAATATATCCTGCAAATCCGGCGAAAATTTCATTTCAATTTTTGCCGGACCATGGACTCTAAAATAATGCTCCGCTCCTTGTTTAATAACGCTAAATTCAGCATTGTGCAATCTTAAAGGATCGTGGTTGTTCGAGCTTATTTTGAGCTCTTCGGCGATTTCATAATAAATTTTAAAATCATCCTCCAAAGATGGTTTCGCTTTAAACTCGCCTGACACCGAGAACAATAAATAAATCCATGGCTCCTCCCCGGCGGTATAATGCTTAATGGTTCTATTGACTCGATATTCTAGATAGGCATTGTTTTCATTTATTGTATATTCTTGTATCGTGAGGCTTAAGGGACCGCATTGCTGCTTTCCGGTATAATATTTATCGGGGTCGAGGTTGAGCAATTTAGCTAATTGGGGAGAAAATTTAATTTCCGCCCATGCTGGTGTGCTAAAATTATACACGATAGCATAGCCCCAATTATCTACTACGTGATATGTGAATTGAATTTTATTTATTACTAGTTTTTCTAAAGTGTTGGCTACGGCTCGATAAAGCCCTTCGGCGTTTTTCTCTGGCGTTTTACTGGCTCTAAAAGTTTGCGGTAAGAACAATATCTTATAGTTATCATAATCTTCGGGGTTAATTTGCTTAGGCTTTTCAGAGATAATTGGCTCGGGTTTTTTCTTTGGCGGATCAACCGGCTGCGGAAACCAGGGTTTTTCATCAACCGGTGGTGGGGAGGGGGTCGGTAATACGGGTAGCTCAAAAGTAGAGGATGTTGTAGAGTCTGGAGATTTTGAGAGATCAGGCTTGGATAGGTCGGGTTTCGATAGGTCGGGGTTCGGTAAGTCGGGGTTCGGTAAGTCGGGTTTCGGTGAGTCGGGTTTCGGTAAGTCAGGTTTTGGGGGGTCTGGAAATATATATATTTCCTCAACCTCCGTTGGCGAGGGGGTCGGCGTCAGTGGCTCGAAGGTAGAGGGTTTCGGGGCCTCTTGTTTTGATAGATCAGGCTTATATGGGTCCGGAGCTGGAATTTTGGGGGGATCCGGAAGTTTCAGGGGATCTGGCTCCGGCTTTGACTTCGGTAATTCAGCCTTTGGTTTTGGTAGTTCGGACTTCGTTGGCTCCGGCTTTGACTTTGGTAATTCAGCCTTTGGTGGCTCTGTAGTCAGAATCTTTAAGGGATCTGAAGTAGACGGGGTTGGCCTAGTTGTTGTTGTAGTAGTAGATGTTGGTT
The DNA here is from genome assembly GCF_054372755.1 of Phalangium opilio. NCBI lineage: Eukaryota > Metazoa > Arthropoda > Arachnida > Opiliones > Phalangiidae > Phalangium > Phalangium opilio. The sequence goes on from NW_028324205.1 coordinate 758,483, forward strand.
TAGTTGTTGTGGTGATAAACCATTACGGGCGCCTCAGGTTGCGGCTCGTAATATTTTTGTGACGGAGATTTTTTAGCACGTTTAAAGGGGAATAATAATACATATCTCAAATTTAACGTAACGAGTTTTGAATTTGAGGGGCTTACAAATTTGAAATATATTTTTAAAATGTATGCTCTTATAACCACTAAATAATGTGTACATTTGAGGTCGCATTATGTCACCGTTTTTAAGTGCATATAGCGGTGTTTTTTAATAGTAAGTAAATGTACGATACTACTGTTCTTTAAATTTTACTAAGCGGTATATTTAGCGCTGTCAAGCTGAAAGTAGCCTATTTCTAAGTATTTTGTTTCAGAACCTTTAAGCTCAAAATGCACAAGAAATTCAATGGACGAAACCATTTTGGGTTGAAAAGGTAGGTTTTTGGTTTTGAGGAGTCGGAAACTTGCTTGTTTATAAGATTTTGCAACATTATTAGCACGAATCATTTTCTATAGAGTATTTCGGCTCACTGCCTTTATTAGAGCTTGTGGGAAGTTAACATGGAGTGATACTACTCTATTGACAGTTTTGGTTTTCTAGTTTGGTCACAAGACTACAGTTTTTGATGCATTTCCTTTCTCTCGGTTTATTCTCTCTTGCACCCTGCTACTTTGATTGAAAGGCGTGATAAGAATGTCGTTCGCGAAACTAGCATTTGCAGAAAGGATGGTACAGTCGACGCAATTAAAAACTTTCTCTCCCGCGACGTCTTGTTTTAACAATAAGCCGCAAATTATTGATCTGATACAATTGATAAAAAACCTATCTTATATTATTGTTTGAATATATTTTTTACAAAGTGTTTTTTTTTTAAAGTCGCCACTTCCCATTTCCAAATGCTAAATAAGGGGTTTTGAATCATTAGGGATGATTCTAAAGAGAAAGTGAACAGTTGAACATAGCTCGTCCAAATAACCGAATGACATTCCAGTAAAGGGGCAGTGATGTTAACTGTAATGTTCTGAATACACGTCCACCACGGAATCAATGCATTGAGCCATATTCATATACCCTTTAATATTACACAAATGTATAAGTCAACAATTGTAGAATGATACTTCAAATCTGCCTTTGGTGAAGATGTGGCCACCGGTGCGACATTCTGTTCCACTATGGTGGAAAGAGATTTCCATCTAGATTAGTAGCGATTCTTCAATTCTTGATGTCAGTTTCAACATAAGTCTGCATGAACGTTTGGTTGAAAACCGCGCATTTCGGAGAGAACCATCTAGAAATTCAATGCCCAAGCAATTCCCTCAATATTTCGCCCATTGAAAACCGCTTGTCGGAATTAAATGTTTACACATTCAAAGCAGAAAGGGTCACTTCTGCAAAAAGAAAATGTTATCGTTTTGTAAGAGATCTTTTCATCCTACTCGCTTTATATTGACTTTATTATGCGTGTAGTGTTTCGATTCGGATGCAATCTTCATTACTCGTTCTATATAAACTCTCACTTGTGTCATCACATAGAAATAAGTTTATCTGAAATAATTAATTAAATATAAATGATATTAATTATTTTAATCGCCAGTAAATAACTTTAAAAATAGTTAAATCGTTTTAAATAAAGTTGTTCCTATTTTCTTTCGAAACTTTGCTAATATTGACGTTTAAAGTGAAGGGTACCCCTCTTGCCCGCTTTATTCAAATTTTGGGGTATATATACGATTCGTTTCCATTATAATAATAGATAAAAACGCATTCGCGTGAACCGATGGTGGAAACCCTGCCATTGGGAGGCTAGACGTTTCTCGTAACCCTAGCCGATCACCGCGTATATCTTGAAACCAATAATAGATAAAAACGCATTCGGGTGAACCGAAGGTGGAAGCCCTGCCATTGGGAGGCTAGACGTTTCTCGTAACCCTAGCCGATCGCCGCGTATGTCTTGAAACCAAACGATGACGAAGGAAAAGAAGCCAGAATGGACTGACTGGCGTCCATGTGGAATGGACAAAGACCTGAAGATGGTGGTGCATAGAAGCTGGTGTCAATGTGGAATTGACGAAGAACAGAAGATGGTGGTGCATAGAAGCTGGTGTCAAGGTGAAATTGACCAAGAACAGAAGATGTTTGTGCTTGGAAGCTAGCAAGTACAGACTAGTGTCCATGTGGAGTGGACGAAAACCAAAGCTGGTGGTGTTGGAACTCAAGTAGAATAGCCAGAGGAGACAAACCCAAATTTCCGTGAACTGTCAATGCAGTCCGGAAATTGGGAACACTTTTGCTCCGATACGCAAACTGCGAACGCGGTCACGTGGGGTCTGACAGACAGACACACAGACAGACACGGCCGGTGTAATACCTCTCCGTGACATACGTCACTCGGAGAGGTAAAAATTATAATACTGCGGGTTTCTTAAATAAGGCCTTTCATTTTCATTAATATTTTAATATTAAAGTCAATACAAACAGTAAAAAATTATTGAAAAACGTAATTGTTAAACCTTTTTTTAAAGATGATATTCATGAAAGAAAACAGTTTCATCCTTTAAATAAAACTACCAAAGAAATTGGTAATCTGGCGGTGTTGTACCTTCATAAAACTATGCTCTTACAGGTGTTAAGCGACACTCTTAATAGTGTTAGGCGATACTCTTAAAAAACGAGACTAGGTTAGGTATTGGCCTCACAGTAGGGCCAGCTATTGAAGCCAAAGTGGGGCACTTGCTTTTGTGACATGTTTTATCATTATTTTGAGAAAAATTAGAGTACTAAATGGATTTTTTTTGTAAAATCTGTAGTGCAAATTAGATTAAACGCGTTTCTGGTGCTCGAAAAACTCTTAGTGAAAAGAGATTATTAAATTTAACAAGAACGTCTATATCTACTGCTTGAATATTATAGCCTCCAAAACTAATTTAATACCCTATGCATTTGTACAAATGAAAAACTTTCTGCCTTTTTCAGAAGTTTATAAACCCGTTAAAATGACTTTATATGCAACAACCCTCGCTTAAAGAGGGATAGTTCTGCATGTGAGAACTTTCCTCCCTATAGGGGATGAAGTTCTCTCAAGATGGAACCCTGCTATGAATATAGCACCAATTGCTAATAATACTGCGGATAGTCAAAATTTTATTAAACAGTAAAACCACACTCGATATTTGAGTTATGCCTCATGAAAAGTCTAGGAAAAATACTAGAATTTCTACTACTATCCCACCAAAATTTCTCCCATTCTTAAAGGTGTTACGCGATACTCTTAAAGGTGTTACGTGACACTCTTAAAGGTACTCGTTCGAACCTTGCAAAGGTACTCGTTCGAACCTTACAAAGGTAGTCGTTCGAACCTTACAAAGGTACTCGTTCGAACCTTACAAAGGTAGTCGTTCGAACCTTACAAAGGTAGTCGTTCGAACCTTACAAAGGTAGTCGTTCGAACCTTACAAAGGTAGTCGTTCGAACCTTACAAAGGTAGTCGTTCGAACCTTACAAAGGTAGTCGTTCGAACCTTACAAAGGTAGTCGTTCGAACCTTACAAAGGTACTCGTTTGAACCTTACAAAGGTACTCGTTCGAACCTTACAAAAGTATTCGTTCGAACCTTTCAAAAGTACTTGTTTGAACCTTTCAATGGTATTAATATGAACCATTTTAAAGGTTCAATATTGAACCATTTTTAAAAGTTCAATATTGAACCATTTTTAGAGGTTCAATATTGAACCATTTTTAGAGGTTCAATATTGAACCATTTTAAAGGTTCAATATTGAACCATTTTTAAAGGTTCAACATTGAACCATTTTTAGAGGTTCAATATTGAACCATTTTAAAGGGTTCGTATTCAAACCATAAATGGTTGGCCCTGGGTTGCATGACTTTGAACCTCAAATGGTTCAATCATGTCCCTTTTTTATTAACAGTGTACTCGACAGTCTTCCCAGAGAAATCTGTCCGCTGGTGTCAGCGTTTCTTTTTCTAAAAAATTAATCTTTTCTTTATCCATTTCAACGTATATTTTAAAATATACTTTACATGGTTCACATCCTAGACTAGTGGAGTTTAACGGGTTATCACAGTCAACGGTGTGATTTCCGTGGATAATATCTTGACTCCATATATTCGAAAAATTCCTATTTTCACTTAGCGCCTTAATTCTGGGCGGGCGTGGGGGAAATCGAGGCAATATTGTTGCGTGTAACGTGTCACTAATTACTGAACCTGGTGAAAAAAGTAGAGGCGCTAATATTGAAGTTTTAAATTTTTCTTGAAAGCTTTTATGCATTTCATAATACTCTGGTTTTTTCATGGGTGGAGTTACATCCTTAATGAAATTTTCATCTTTAAAAAAATTAATTTCACCAAACAATACTGGTTCAATTTTACGCTTTGTCGTATTGTTCCATTTTTTTGCGAGGCTAGTGCATGCCAGACCCCTCACTTCTTCCGTTTTCCAAAGCTCTATTTTGAATAATAGGGCCCTAACGTGGCTGCATACCTTAGCCATCCAGCGGTACAAGAACAATGACCAAAAATAATATGTCCATCAAGTGTACTAACAAGCAGTGCTTGGTGGTCCCTTTCTGACAGAGTCTGCGACCGTGTCACTTCTCCACGACATACCACCAAGTCATTGCTCAGTTTTGCGCTGTATATGGTTCCAACCCATCCACTTTCAAAGTAATTCCCAGCTTCCATACTTTTCCTAGCATTAGCAGCTTGATTATCACAGGCAACAGAATTTATCAAGTAGTCTTTGATTTTTTCTTTCGTTAATTTAGGCCAAATTTTAGTGTTATCGTTACAATCCTTTTCTGACAGAAAATTAGGATTTCTGAACGCCCATATACCTGTAAATAAATAGATACTGTTTATTCAAATCCTTACTTGAGCGCTGGGGCAATGTGTATTGAGCAAAGCTAAATCAGATTACTAAGCCTTGAACAAGGCTTATGAAAATATTTAAATAATAATATTCCTGATACATTTGAAAGAAAACTTTTTCTTACCACATGATGTAATTTCTTTTTCCATCACAATGACTCCTCGTTGAACACTCTTCATTTTATTAAAGATTTGGAATCTATTTAAAACTCAATTTTTGGAAGATGAGTGAATGTAGTGAGAAATTCAAATTCGTCTGCAACTGTACTGGCTAGCAATGGCGCGGAATAAACATCTTTGACGTCACAGCTAAAAGGGGCGGTGACATCGTAAATCCCGTATACCTGTTATAAATATGCCATCCAAAGATTCGCTGATTAATTGCATCTTTTTTTTACCTTCAGAAAAGGCATCAGGATATGCGTTGGCTTCTTCTTTCACTCATTGAGGTAGTGGTGAAATTAATCTTCCAGCCACTAAAAATATTGAGAAAATCAATTCATTCATAATTTTAGGACTAAGCTTCGCAATATTGCACCTTAAATCTCCAATCAGTTATTGAGAGATAAGGTTCTAAATCAACATTCATTTTCCCCCTCCTTTCTCCAAGATTTCTGGAATTTAACATGTCGAAAAGCGGTTAAACATAGTTATAAAATTGAACAGTTTCAGATTCTTGTTCCCCTACCTGTTCTTAGATTCCCAATACCACACTTCGACTCAAAACCTGAGTCATCAATTTCACTTTCATTGCGTGGAAAGGTCCTAACATTATATGATTGTCAGTCAGTTAAAGGCAAAGTCTCAAATGTTATTGACAATCGTTGTTGTACATTTCTTGGACATGAGCCCAAAGAATATTTTTTTCCACTTTTTTGAAGTAAACGGGATTTTTTTTCTCCACTGTTGGCAAAACAGTTCCGAACGGTTTTAACTAGATAGGGGCTTCTGATAAAAAAAATATCTCTCTGCTCTTCCATCGGCGCATAAATATTTCGTACTTTGTAGGCAACACCCTTGTCAGGGTCTAAGTTCGTGCTCATTCAAATCAACTTCTGATTAATGGCCGATTTATGGCAAGTAACTGTCAAAACTGTGAAATGGTTGTTTCCAAATCATATTCATTTGTTGCCTCATCATAAAAAGTTGGAAGTTTTCCTTACTATTAAACGGATTATCGTCAATTACCTGACTGAAAATAATTCCTTCTGATTCGGGGAGTTTTTTTAATTTTGTTTAAAAGCCTTTCTAGACTTCGCTGCAAAACCTGGTTTTTCTTTTTCAGTTTCTTAATTTCTTTAAAATTTTCCTTTATTAGCTGTATTGTTTGAACTTCAGTCATATTTCGTAATTGAGTTTTCTGATTAAGGTCTGAAGATGCTTTTCGTCTTTTCAATCTCTTGGCCAAATTCCTTTTGAGTCGACAAAAATTACTACATATTCTTGATATAGTATTAAATTTGGCAACATATATATGAAAACATTCTGTTGAATGAAGTGATTTTGTATACTGATTTTTAGATGAACCTTTCAGATTAGTGAGCTCCGATACCTAGGCATTTTAAATGCCTTGACATAAATAACACGAATGAAGGTAAAATAAAAACTCATTACTTCATGAAAATTGTTAATGGTTTTCTGAAATTTTCCCAAATGCCAAATAATACAATGTTCACCAATATGAGCACCTCTTGCCTTGAATTTTACTTCAAATTCGTTGTTTATTTCTACAGAAATAAAATCGAAGGCACCAGATCTAGTAGTTTTACTAATTATCAAGCCGGGGGAGTTATAACTTTTAACTATGCATCACATAAGTTGATTTTCCGTATCTCTCATTTGAAAGTCACAAAATTTAAAAAAATATCATTTAGAGATTCAATTTTTCCCTGGATGCCAAATAGACCTATTCACACTTATGACCACGCATGAGCAGTTACAATGTTTGGCGGCATGAATTTTACGCTTCTACTGAGATAACATGTAACCTTGACTAAGATGGACGTGTGGAAGAACTTTTTGTAATTTAATATTAAAATAAAATACCTAGTACTTAAAAACAAGAAAGTAAAATTAAAACCATGTTAAGAAATGAAGTGTTTCAGTTTTAATGGTAACGGTGCAATGATATTAGTAGGCTAAAACTCACTAATAATAATGAAATGAAATGAAATAGATTTTTAATGTCTATATAAAAAACTATACAAGTAGTTCACGAGAATATAGACAGACATCATAAGATAGCAATACAATAATTACAGAAAATACTCTTTTTACCTCTCCGAGTGACGTATGTCACGGAGTGGTTCTGTAACGATCGTGTGTGTCTGTTTGTGTGTGTGTTTGAGGGGGTGTGTGTTTGTGTGTGTGTCTGTTGTTACACCCACGTGACCGCGTTCGCAGTTTCCAAATCGGAGCAAACGTGTCCGCCATTTCCGAACTGCTTTCACAGTCACGGAAATGGCTCCTCTACTTGAGTTCTCACACCACCATCTTCTGGTCTTTGTCCATCCCACACGGACACCAGTCTGTACTTACTGGCTTCTAATCACCACCATCTTCTGGTCTTCGTCCATTCCACTTGGACACCAGTCTGTACATACTGGCTTCTAATCACCACCATCTACTGGTCTTCCGTCTATTCCACATAGACACCAATCTGTCTCATTGGCTTCTACTCCATTATCATCGTTTGGTTTTAGGATACACGCGGCGATCATCTAGGGTTACGAGAAACGTCTAGCCTCCCTAAGGTGGGATTGCCACCAAAGGTTTTCGCAATTGCGCTTTTTCCTTACTATTATAATGGAAACGAATCGTATATATACCCCAAAATTTGAAGAAAGCGGGCAAGAGGGGTACCCTTCACTTTAAACGTCAATATTAGCAAAGTTTGAGATGATAATAGGTATAACTTTATTTTAAACTGTTTAACTATTATTAATGTTAATTATTGAAGATTAAAATAATTAAAAATAATTATATTTATATAAATTTTAAAGATAATCTTGTTTCTCAACTCAAAATTAATACGGAAAGAGTTAAAAAGCAGTCTATGTTTTTGTCTGTGTGTCCGTCCATTGTTACACTTGTGCGTCGCGTTAGCAGTTAGCCTTGTGTTGATGTGTTTAGAAATCATACAGAACCTTAATATTGCCTTTTTCCATAATATAAAGTGAATATGTGGAAGTATTTTTCGTAATTATGATGCATTTAGTACTTTTGTAGCTTTAAAGCTCTGTTTCATTTTGATATTCCAAAGATTTTTTTTAATATTGTTATTTGAAATGGCTGTTTATATATTACTTAAGCTATACTACATCTGTATATAGAATAATGCTTGGTTTAGTGATTTCATGAAAAAAAACTAAGACCTAGACTCCGGCGGGTATATTAAGTAGCATCCGCAATAGGCTTAGTGAAACAAAGAGTAAATAATTGAGGCCTGTGGTGAGGTAAACTTTTGGCTTTGATTTTCGTGTCTGAAATGAAGAGACATCAACGGTTCAGAGTGAGCCGAAAGTTAAATACACTATTAAATAATCAGGTTAAGATTTTATAATAGAAGAAAAGATTATGGTGGCAATTAGAATAGTAAAAGGGCTAATGGTATACGGGTAGTAGCTACAGACTTTTTATTCTCTTTATGGTGCGCATTGACTATTAGTGCGTCTAGCTACAATTTAGCTTTGGTGTTAATTAACGTTAACATTCATGTTGGCAAACTAAGAATATTGTTGAGGTGAGACGAGACGATATTGTTTACACTGCAAACCAGTTGTGAATGTAGCTATCAGAATATACGGTAAACAGCTGAAGCGTAGACTTCATTTCCTGATCTTTTCCCCATTGACTGATTTCCATGTGTCCAAGATTTATCCTTATTGGATATAAAATGTCGTCTGCTTTACTGTATTATTCGCTATGCTTGGAATACTGCTTTAATATTTCGTAAATTTTTACTTCAAAAAAGAGAAATAATTCCATATCTAGGTAAATAAGTTTGCAGTAGTAGACCTCTTGACTCGGAGAGGTAATATTTTGGTTTTCCCAACTTGTTTTATTCCTACTATAGACCTAGGCCTAATAGGCCTAGGCCTATTACAAAAGACAACTAGACATAACTGTGAACCGTGGGTTGAAGTGTCGCACAATATATGTTGCCTTCAGTTTGCAAAACTAAACTGCAGTTTCAAACATTCAATGTCTACAATTGACCGTTTATGGTTTCACCTTACTTGTTGACTCCGATTTATAAGTAATTTTACAAACAAAACACAAATTAGCCGTACGAGTGGCTTCAATTTCTAAACTGAGCCATAAAATGTTTTACTTATAGATATAGTTGGTAAGGCATGAAAGCTAAAAAACTATTAGTCTACTAAACGTAGAGAACATTTATGTTTAGCCACATCGTAGTATACGATGAGGCTCTTAGTTTGACCCGAGCCGTCGTCGTCGTAGTCGTAGTAGTAGTAGTAGAAGTAGTAGTAGTGGCCGGGGTTGTCGCTTCGTTATCGTTAGATTTTAGCTTAAAAGGAATTCGATAGTACCTCAAACCACCCATAGGGGTAACTGAGCTTGGTTAGAGATTTTATTTTAATTAAATTTTTTTTGGTCGTAGCCGGGATTAGAACCCGGGACGCTCACGTAGCAGCAAGACACTTTACCACTATACCACGAGGGCTTGACAATAAGAGCGAGTTTTCTTCCTTTAATTTATCTCTAAAGGGTCGGGAATGAGGGATGTAAAATGTCGTGTGCTTGAATACTGCTTTAATAATTCAAAAATTACGCGGCGATCGGCTTGGATAAGGAGGAACGTCTAGCTTCCCAATGGCAGGGCTTCCACCAAAAGTTCACGCGAGTGCGCTTTTTCTTACCACTTACTGAGAATAGGCTGCTTATATACCCCCATTTTCCAGACAATCGGAAAAGAGGCATACTCAATAATAATTAAGGTTCAAATGATTTTAGGAAAAACAATTCTTTAAAATAAATAACTAGAAGTGTAATAAATAACTCACGATAAAATAATTAATACCAAAAGTAAATAGATATCAATCTATTTACTTTTGTTAATACCAAATAAATTTTTTAATCTTCGTGGGAAAAACCTCTCTTAACCGAAACTTCTATGGGCAACGTTTATATACGACGAGTAACGAAGATGGCGTATGAAGTCGATACACTGTACACATTTCACAGTTAATACAAGACGAGTAATTAAGACTACTCCCCTCTATTACAAATCTTGTTACTCTTTTCAAAGTTAATATAGAATGAGTATTGATACCGTTAGTTATTGAAAACGGAATTGTAAATTTGATTTGCGATAAATGATAAAATGAAGTTTCAAGTGTTACTCTCTGAAATACGGTAGGTGGTGGAGACGAGTGCTTTTTGTTGGTATCGTTAGTTACTAAATTCAATGTAGCGAAGTTAATTTTGAGATAAATGACAAGCGCAGGTTCTCTTTCAAATGAGCGAAAACGGTTGGTCTTTCATAATACGGGAAATCAACAACAAAATGTATAATGCAACACAATGCAAAAAGGGTAAAGCTTACATTCTTCAGTCCATACTCCATGATTGTTTTAACTAGTGTTTGTATTTAACGTGCCTTATCTCCTAAAAATACCGACATACGCCTTTTTCCATTGCCATTTTCTTTGGAGTAATGTCACTGGAGTGAGAACGAAAATGTCATTAGAAATCTTATTTATTTTATTAATAACTCCTTTAATATTGCTCCATAATGGTAGATTGATAGCAGACAATAGAAAACCGAATAACTTTAATCGTTTCTGTGTGAATGTAAAAAATTTAGGCAGTTGCTTTTTTTGCCTGTTTCTCGGGCCAAAATGGACTTTCTTTATTTAAAAAAATGATATGAATGTTAGTTCCAAGATTGCTTTGCGAAACTGTGCAAACTGTTAGTCAGCGTTAAAAAAGACATTTTAAAGCTATTTGTAGACGTTATATTGTAAGCAAAATTGTTTTATATGTATTAAATTATAGCTTCCACTGATGTGTTTATGCTTCTTGTTTGTTGACTAAAAACCATCTAGCTGTAGACAACAGTCAGACCAAAAATATAAAAAATATTTTTCAAATTTAACGAGACGGCAGGGTTGATACGCCCACCTAATTGTAATTAGATCTTTTTAATCCGCCGCAGCTATTCTTAATAAGAATTTCTATGCTAGTAGGTTGTAAAGAAAACTACTAGTAAATTATTTTTGTTGAAAGTTGGAATTATTGGATTTAAGTGAGTATTTGACGTTTTGAATATAAAATGGAGGAAGATAATGTTGAGAGTAAAGATGAAATGCGAAAGCGTAAAGCGAGGGAAAGGATGAGGGCAAAAAGGTCAGACCCTGAGTTTAAGAAGAGAGAAAATGAAAGGAGAAGAGTTTTAGCAGCTCAGAAAAAAGCTAAGGCTGAAGGTGAAGCTTCTAGTACTTCTAGTCTTAATTTGTTTGTTAGTTCTATTGAGTCGCCTGTTGGCCACGATAGTACTAAGGATAATGTATTAGACGTAAGTTCAAGTGAAAGCGCTGTAAGAGTTGGGGTAATTACTACCGACGAATCGATGAATTTAGTTAATAATGAATCGGTTAGTTCTATAATGGTAGCGAACGATGAACAATTACCTTCTACGTCTCATGGCAATGTGTTTCCTTTAGAGAGAATGAGAATCTTGAGACAAAATGAAGAGTATAGAATGAAAGAGACGCGATCTATGGCAAAAAAGCGTGAGAATGAGTCATATCGTGAAAGGGAAAGTGAGGTTGGTGTACTTACCAAGCGAATGAAAAGGCTTGATGAATGTTATAGAGCAAGCGAAAGAGTTAAGGACCAATTAAGTAAGGCTAGTAAACGCCAAGATTCTGAGTACGTTGAAGCAGAACGTGTGAGAAATCAGTTGGGTATGGCTAGAAAACGCCAAGATTTAGAGTACGTTGAACCAGAACGTGCTAGTAATCAGTTGAGTAAGGCTAGTAAACGCCAAGATTCAGAGTACGTTGAAGCAGAACGTGCAAGTAATCAGATGAGAAAAGCTAATAAACGCCCAGATTTAGAGTACGTTGAAGCAGAACGTGCTAGTAATCAGATGAGAAAAGCTAGTAAACGCCAAGATTTAGAGTACGTTGAAGCAGAACGTGTGAGAAACCAGTCGGCTATGGCTGAAAGTCGTGCAACAGTCGAGATTAGGAACTCTGAACGTTCTAGAAACAGATTGTCTGTGGCAGAAAGGAGGGCAAATCCTTTAGTTATAGAGAAGGCATATTTTGATACCATTAAAGAAGGTCCAACGTGGCCATGCGAAGGATGTTCAAATCTTTTTTTAAAGCATCTGGTAGCTTTGTTAAGTCTGCGTTGTTTTTGGCTATCAATGGTATTCACCGTCGTGAGCTAAGTGACAGAGTATTTTTATGCAGTGCTTGTAATAAAGCTGTAAAGAAAAACGAAATCCCCAAGTTTTCCAGAGAAAATGGTTTTGAGTTTCCTGAAATTCCGTTTGAACTAGTTAATTTGTCAAATTTAGAGGAAAGAATGATCTCACCACGAATACCTTTTATGCAAATAAGAAGGTTGGGCTGTGATCAACAAAGAGGAATTAAGGGAAACGTAGTCAATGTTCCTATAAATGTCGAATCTACCGTTTCAGTGTTACCTAGGTTACCACGTGAAACAGGTACTATTGAAATTGAGTTCATGAGAAGAATGCGATATAACACACCCTATTTGTATGAAACTGTTAGGCCGAAAAAAATGCACGAAGCGCTTAAGGTTTTGGTGAAAACACCGTTGTATATTAAGCATGGGATAACCGTTAGGAGCGATATATTAGATCCAATTCCAGAAGAACTTGAATTTATTTTTGACGAAAAAGACCGTCAGTTAAACCATGGTGATGCATTAAGTGAAAACCCACTAGAGTCAATGAATGTAGAGAATGAGAATGATAGCGATGAAATTTGGAATGAATCTAACGAAGTTAATTCATTCCCAGTTGGGAATAAAGACACGTTGTTGTTGCGCTTAATCATGAGCGGGGTCAACCTATTCATTGAAACGCTGGTCGTTAAACTTTATTGAAGGGTTGGGCCCGTGACATGTTAGAAGGCTTGGGGTTTACCGGTTCCCTTTGCCTCTATAAGTAACATCTAGGCATCGCTAATACACCCTATGGGCTGAACGATTGACCCCACACTTGGATACCCTATTCAAATTGAGAAAACGTTGAGGTTGTCAAAGATGTCAAAGATGTAGAGATTAGTGTTAAGCTTACCAATTCTATTATAAGTGTATCTTGTATTTCTTTTGTAAATGTATCTTGGATATATATAAAGCAGTTGTAAAATACCACCGAGAAGCAATGGGTAAACTATATTTTCCCCATCGCTTAGAAAGAGTTGAACTTTTGGACGAACTCTCTAAAAACTTTCCATGAACTTTAATAAAAGCAAGGAGAGTTGTAAAAAAAGAAAAGGAGGGAACCATCAGATTGGTCTGAGTTAGAAACCAGCGAAGACGCAAAAGACTTCGGGTCCGCAACTGGACTTAGTTTTAAGAATGTACGCGAAGTAACGGCGGAGCGGACAAAGAAACGCACGCGAAACGTTTAAGTCTGCGCGGCTACCTTTTTGGGAGACCAGCAGCTATGGAGACCATGCCCGCTAACTAGTGTCGGGCCGTAATTTAAATTACGTACTTAAGTTGTTAAGTTATGGGACATAAGCGTCGACCTTATCCCTAACTACGGAATGATAAAAAAACTGTGCGCGTACGTTTAATCACGAGTACCAAACCACCGGCGTTACCTTTCTATGGACGCCAGGACTCCCTCCTCATGGAGCATTAACGACGACCGTACCTCCTGAACTGCAAAACAGTATCGTACCTAATGTTTAATTACTATTAATTAATTATTTATTTTTTATCAAGTGTATTATTCTTTACATGTTTGTTCATGAATTGCATGCCTTTAACGGTTTATACCCGTATAGATGAACTAACTAATGTTTATTTCCCTTCCATGGAAGTTTATTGTTTCAAGTAGGTTAAGAGTGTATTATTAATTAGTGTCATGAATAATAGCTTAAAAGTAAAATCACATTATTTGACAACCTCAATACCTGCGTCAAAGTTAATATACCCCTAGACATATTATTTACGTACCAATCGCTCACCCCAATAGTGAAAGTGATGCGAAACCCGGATTACTACTAATTACTAGTAAAAAGCGTGACATTGTTAGTGTCATTGTCTGATTTCCTACCCACTAATACCATGCATGTTAAGTTTGCTCCTGATGAAGGTCAAACGCCAATGTCTTTACTCTATGACGAGGACGCGGAGGAATTGTCATTCCCCAGTATATATGTGGGTAAGAAGAGAGACCTTAAGGTTAAAGGTAGTTTTGGGGACATTGCTAAGTGGGAGCTTCGTAATGTTGATAGGTGTTGTGCTTAAAATCCGTCTAAGTTGTTTTACTCTTTTGTTAAGTTGGAAACTATGAAAGTTAGAGATTCCATACAAATTTGTATGAGAAAAACCAAGAGAAAAGATAGCTCAAACTACACTGCTGGGTTTTTATCGTCTGCTGGTGCACTCGATTCAATTATTAAGCAGGATGATGGTTTTAGAGTATTAGAAAATTTGCAGTCCTCGCCTGCAGCATAGGCAGAAAGAGTTAATGGCTATGATTAGACAGCTTGGTACGGCTACCTTTTTTATAACGTTTTCAGCTGCGGAAGGCAAATGGCCTGAGCTTTTGAACATATTGAGGGTGACTTCGGGTCAGGATCGCTTAGCGAATGATGATATTGGCAATTTAAGTTTTTCGGAAAAGGCAAAGTTGATTCAGGATGATCCTGTTACTTGTGCTAGATATTTTGACCACCGTTTTTGGGCTCTTCTTAAAGCTCTGCAAAAGCTAGGCGCTCTTGGTGTTATTGAAGATTATTACTTCAGGGTTAAAATACAGCAAAGAGGCTCTCCTCATCAACATGGGTTGATTTGGATTAAAGATGCGCCGAAGCTTAAAGGTGACTTGTCAAATGTTAAAGAGGTAGAGGAATATATTGATAAAGTTATTTCTTGCGCTGGTAAATTGAACGATGACCATGGGGATTTGTTAACGTCATTGCAAATGCATAAACACACGAAAACGGGTAGGAAGAAGGTTAATGATAGTTCAGTTTGTCGTTTTGGAATTCCATTTCCTCCCATGCCTAGAACTATTATTTATGATCCGAGTTTAAGAGAACCCGGTACTCTTGACGAAGAACTTAAGTGTAAGAACAATTCAAAGAAATTGCGTGAGCTTTTGCAATCGAAAGAAAAAGAATTGTGGGTAAATAGTTTTGAGGAGTTGTTGGAAAAGTTGCGTATAACTGAAGATGATTATATTAAAGCCATTACGTATGATCTCAAAAGGAAAGTGGTTTTATTGAAAAGACACCCTAAAGATACTAGGGTTAATCCGTACAACCCGTGCACTTTGCGCCTCTGGCTAGCGAATATGGACATTCAGTTTGTTCTCTATCCTTACGCTCTGGTTATGTATATCGTGTCTTATATAGGAAAATCTCAGCGTGGTATGTCAATGCTTCTGCGTGAAGCTGCTAAACGAGCGCAGTCAGATGAATGCACGGTGAAGCAAAAGTTGAAGGTGATTGCTAATCAGTTTTTGAACTTGCACGAGGTAAGCGCACAGGAAGCGGCTTATAGTGCTTTACAAATTCCAGTCTCAAGGTGTAGTCGGGCCTGCGTTTACGTTAATAGAAATGTGCCCGAAAATCGTGTTCATATTCTCAAAAGCAAAGTTGAGCTTGAACAATTGTCCGAAGATGGCATGGATGTTTTCGTCTCTGGAATGTTAGACGATTATGTTCAAAGGCCAGATGATTTAGAGGCAGTAACGTTAGCTCAATTTGCGGCTTGGTATAAATTTTCCACAAGTCGTAGAGTTTCGAAAACTCAAAGTCATATTGATGACGGTGAGAGCGATGAAGTTCAATGTGGTAAATGGTTAAAACTGAAAAATGATTCAGGGTTCATTAGAAAACGTGGTCATTCTAAAATTATACGGTATCTTAGATTCAATTTAGTGAAAGATCCCGAACAGTTTTATCGTGAACAAATCATGTTATTCTCGCCTTGGCGTGATGAGAGTAGAGATATTTTTACAAAGGATGTAAAATATGAGTATGAGCTTAGACTTGAGATTATAACGGAATCTAGAAAAGAATTTCATAATGAAATTGACGAAGTAGCTATTGAACAGGCTGTGAGAGATTTCGAAAGTGAAGCTATTGAAGCTGATCTTACTAATATCCAACCTGAATTGGAACATCAAAATGAAATAGACAGGTCTTTAATTGATGAAGATTCTGAATTTCTATTTAATGCAATGGAAGAGTCAATAGGTAATGTTAACAGAGATATTCTTTATGGTAATGCGGAAAAACCTGTTGCTCCATCAGTCACGTTAGTTAATGATTCAGAATACAATGCCCTTGTTAGAAAGCTGAATTTGAAACAGAAAGAAATATTTTATGAAGTTCTACACTATTTAAAGTGCAAAGAAACACCTTTACGGCTATTTGTTACAGGAGGCGCTGGTGTTGGAAAAAGCGTTTTGATAAGTGCCATATTTGAATCTGTTACTAGATTTTACAATAAGCAACCAGGGTCTAATCCCTCGGAGGTTAAAGTTCTGCGATGCGCACCTACGGGCAACGCTTACTTTAATATACTTTGCATAGTACCTTTTGTCTACCCGTTAGTCAATTTGCCGGAAGCATTGCCAGATTAGAAAGTGAAACTCTTCACAATTGTAGGTTGATGTATGGTAAAGTGAAATTGTTAATTATTGACGAAATATCAATGGTTGGTGCGAGGGTTTTTAACCGAGTGAACTCGAGAATGCAAGAGATAATGGGTTGCCCAGATTATTTTGGTGGTGTGTCTGTACTTTTGGTTGGAGATTTTAACCAACTTAGACCCGTCCGGAATCATTTCGCTTTTCAAAGTGAAAGTGATAGTGACAATCCATATGTGTCTTTAATTGGTAACCCAATATGGGAGGAATTCCAATTTAGTGAGCTTGAAGAAATTATGAGGCAAAAAGATGATAAGAGGTTTGCGGAAGCTTTGAATAGAATGGCTGTGGGAACTATGAATCAGGATGATATTGACTTATTTGTAAGTTTAGAAGTAAACAGAGAGCGTGTACCGCCAAAAGATGCGATACATCTTTTCCCTACTAACGTTGAAGTCAACCAATTTAACCAAGAGACTCTATTAAAAATGAGTACGGAAAAGTGTATTTCATTTTCAGTAGATGTTTTAAATGGTGATCTTAGTAGCGAAGTTAAAAGTAACATTCTTTCCCAAGTTCAAACTTTAGCAACGTCTGATACATATGGTCTTCCTAAAGAATTAACACTCGCTTGTGGCGTGAGATAAATGATGTCGAACAATGTCCATACCTCTGATGGACTTACGAATGGTGCGACCGGTTGGTTAAGAAAGATAAGAGTACGGTACTAATAGGCTCGGGGAACAAATTCCGTTCTGGGTTTGGATTGAGTTTGCTGATGCTAATGTTGGGAAGTGGTTGAGACAAACGTGTCTTGGATTGTACGAGTAGAATAACTATAACAGGACTTGGACTCCTGTCGAGAAGGTTATTAAGGCATTTAGTAGAAAATGGAGGCAAAATAATGTATCAGTCTCTAGGAGACAGTTTCCTTTGGTCATTTCCGAGGCTATTACGATACACAAGAGTCAAGGCGATACATACTCGTCCGTAGTAGTTCATTGTAATCCAAGAAAGTAATTAGAGAGAACGCATTTATACGTTGCTTGTAGTAGAGCGAAAAACGCCTCTGGTTTGTATATTGAGGGTAAATTTCAAGTTCCAAATGCGCCTAAAAAGAAACAAGTTGAATTGGAACTTAAAAAATTACGAGATACGAAGAGTATTGCGTTACCGTTCTTGAACGAACCGGTTTATATTTATGTTCACAATGTGCAGTCGTTGAACGCACGTTTGGAAGATATTTTAGCAGAAACCGTAATAAGAAATGCCCAGTTATTATGCTTTGTTGAAACGTGGAAGAAAGAAAATGATGAGTTTCATGTGCCATCCTTTAGGGAAGTGGGTGGTATTTATCATCCAACAACGGCACGTAGAATTGCATTTGGTTCTTCCATTTATTTAAAAGATACACCAGAAAATGTAGTTAACGATTTGAATAATAGGGTTTTACGAACCGATAGACCTTTCAGAAATTCGCATGTGGAACGTTGCTGGTTGGATGTTTCCATTGAAAGTGAACCGATGACTGCTGTTTTGTTGTACAAATCGCCTGGAGCGAGTTTGAGATCAGTTTTTGAGGATTTTAACCCTTTATTCGATATTAGATATGATGCCTCTATTCCGACAGTTGTTGTGGGAGATTTTAACATAAATTGTTTTAAAAGCAAAACCGCGTTGAAAATGTTCTTTGTTTCGTTTGATATGATTCTTATGCCTGGTCTTGAAGAGAAAGTATCAACTGACTATCATTGCCAGTTAGATTTAGCGTTCGGAAACAAGCTTTTCCGTGAGAGATAAAAAGCGTGTTACAGAGAGACGTACTATTCATATCATAAAGGTATATGTTTTTTTAAAAGGGAATAGTTTTGGTGACAGTTTCATCTGAGAAAGCCCTGTAAAGTCAACTGATATGTTGTTTTCTGATATGTGTGTTTATTAAAAAAGTTATGGCGTCGTATAATAAACTGTAGTTGTTGGTGAAAGTCCTAACCCTAGAGACCTTGTATAATTACCCGAAAGGGTAGGAAGTCCTGGTCCTAGAGGCCTTGTATAATTACCCGAAAGGGTAGGAAGTCCTGGTCCTAGAGGCCTTGTATTATCAGCCGTTATGATTGGTTGATAGATATCCTAGCTCTAGGAGCTTTGTAAAGTTGTAAGTGTGGTTTTCTGATATGTGTGATTATCAGAAATTGTGGCGTCCCATAATGAAAGAAAGTGAAAATGTTCCAAATTAAAAACGTATGAAATTGAAAACTTGTGAAATTGAAAACTTGTGAAAATGAAAACTTGTGAAAATGAAAACTTATGAAATTGAAAACTTGTGAAATTGAAAACTTATGACCCGAAAGGGTTGCTCAAAATGGTATTTGCACCATTAAGAGAGAAAAACACATGACCCGCAAGGGTTTCTCAAAATGGTATTTGCACCATTAAGAGAGAAAAACTTATGACCCGAAAGAGTTTCTCAAAATGGTATAGGCACCATTAAGAGAGAAAAACTTATGACCCGAAAGGGTTTCTCAAAATGTTATATGAAGCAGATGATGAACTACTTTATTTCGAAATGAAGTAGGCTGCCCTGCCAGTACAGAGTTGCTATAACACAGCGTACCGTTCAGTGTTAAAACACATCGTTAAATATATTTAAAAGAAATAAAAATTAAAAAGTAATTATAAATACTAAAAATTATAAATTACAAAACATTAACAAGTATCTTTTTTTTTACATTTCATTTCCTGATTTTTCATCTAGTATTTATGGCCGTGTCTATTTTGGCCTGTTTTCGGGGCGGAAATAGTCCATGGGCTATTTATGCCTGTTTTTCGGGCCTAATTAGCCGGCCCCTAGCGGCCCACTATTTTGGCCCGAAAAACAGGCTTAAATAGTGTAGGAGGGCGACGGAGCTATTTAGGCCTGTTTTTCATGCTAGGCCTAAATAGCTCTCTGGGACTTACAGCCTATTTAAGCCTGTTTTTCGGGCGGCGAAATTACCAGGCCAAAATAGACACGGCCGCGCGGACCCTCCTATTTACGCCTGTTTTTCGGGCGTCAAAATTATCAGGCCAAAATAGTAAGTTAACAAACGGCCAGCTATTTTCGCCTGTTTTTTGAGCGTAAAATTCCCTCAGGCCAAAATAGACATGGCCGCGCGGACCCTCCTATTTACGCCTGTTTTTCGGGCGTCAAAATTATCAGGCCAAAATAGTACGTTAACAAACGGCCAGCTATTTTCGCCGGTTTTTTGTGATGCAAAATCCTTCAGGCCACAATAGACACGGCCGCTCCGGGGGGAGGGGGGGTGCGCCGGCCTAGATATTTGCATCAAGATGCATTCACACGATAATATTTAATTCGTAGTTTTTATTAAATCCGTGTTTCTGAAAGAGAAAGATTGAGTATCAAGGTGCGTTCACACGGTAACATTTTCTACATAAGTTTTTTTTTCAATAAAACTGAGTGTGTAAAGTTGATCAAGTAAGATTATTTCAACGAGGCATACATATTTGAATCTACAAATTATCTATGTAAATGTGTTTGTTTGTATACTTTCTCTGTAAGAACTTACTCATACGCAGAGTCCGAGTGGGAAATTGATTCCCTTCCTGGTCTGAAAAGCTACGAAAAGACCTAAGTTATAAATAAACTTCTAATACCACAATAAAACTTTACTGAACTAAAATATATTGTTTTATTCAGAATAAGGAAAACCTTTGTATTATAATAATTATTTGTTAATGTTTCGAAGTGTTAAGCTCTACGAACCTATGTTTTTGCGTCAACCTGTCCCGTCGATAAAGTTTTAAGCGTAATTGAATGTACAACAAACATTCTAAAAATAAATTTTATTTTTATAAATAACTTTATAATAAATTTATAACCCGATATTTAATTTGCTTAATTTTTCCCTGGCCTATTTTGTTGTACACTGATTAGGCGTAATCATGTTAGCGCTGTCAAGGGCAGGGCTTCTAAAGTTTACACGTATTCCTCTCATTACAGTCGTGTACACCGACAGCGCAGTGACTGGCCTCTCGACATAAACTGTATAAATGTCTGTGTTCAACATGAATAATGAACCATAGAAGAATATGTTTTCTCGCGTTTTACCTCCCAGTTATAGAGTAGTGTCAGTGCTAAGTAGAGCAACGTCACACCTATGTATTTCTAAGCTCAGTATCATCCCGCCTAAGAGGCGCTTATAGTATTCCTTCTTACAAAAGCGTACCTACACTGTCCACTTCCCTCTCTTCTGAAACTACTCTATAAGGTAGGCCCGAATGAGAGCCTATACTTTAGGCAGACCATTCGGTTAACCAGTGAAATGACGAGGATTCCACTCTTAAGAGCGAGTAAAAATTACCCTTTCACACCCAACGGGATATATCTGGCAGCAGTAATAAGCCTATTCTAATTGATAATTTTCTATGATGTATTACATTTATCCTGGTATTTTAATTTTTCAAGCCTATGGGATTTATGTCAGTGGCCTTTTTGCGTCAGTGGCGTCGCTATGATATATATGCCCCCCCCCCCAAATAAAATCCGTAAACCCTACCAAAAATTGCTGTTAGCATCCTAAAATTCTTTAGCAATATATAAAAAATTATAATGAAAGATTCGTTAAGTTTCATCTCTGCAGAGATGAATTTCAATATCAAACAGTACAATTTTGAAGAAAAGAACAGATGGACACAAGAAAAAATGTTTCATGTTCTTTCAAAGGGAGTCCCAATAGTGTGGACTAAAACCTAACCAAAACTAAAAATAAACTTAAGACGAGTGAAAATCCTTCATAATTGGTTCCGTTTTTATCAATAAAAAGCTGTATATCTTTAAAATACTAATAATTTCACGTTGACACAAAATTACGTAGTTTTAAAGGTCTACACATTATCCAATGAACCCATTATGCAATTTTTTAATTAAGTTCTTATAATAACTAGTTTGCATAGACTTAGCCCCCCAAATTTCAAGCCCTAGCGACGCTACTGTTTTGCGTAAAATTGTTTCGGGTACCGGCCAGACGTTCCCATCCTATAGGTATGGAGGGCTTTTCTTGAAATTTTGGTGTCTCGACCCTACAGGGCCGAACACACACACGCCGGAGCAATTATCTCCCAACAATTGTCAAAATGTTATTTATGGGGACACTCTGACGTCCAGGTTTACTGGCGCCCAGCTTAAAGGGGTTACCAGCATTTACATTTATTAGAAAGGTTCCTCTCTGTCGCGCTCTCTCTGTGTGGACCGCATAGGCGCCACACAGAGAGAGAACGGACTATGTAGTTGATGAGAGCCAAGATAAAATCAGTTCTAAGAACATCCATGAGAAAGTTTTGAAAAAGTGGTTCATGACATGGGAACACAATTTAACGGCTTGAAAAGTATTTGCTATTCTGACAAGAGCTGCCATCTATAAAATATAGAGAGAATGGGTTATTCTCTAGAAGGGCCGGTAGAATATAGTTCATATATAGTTTTTCTGAACCAACTTTCTTCGCGCTCGGTGTGGCTAGCGCTCAAATGTGCGTCGCGTCAACTGACCCAAGTCCTAAACTAAAGTTCTTCCAAAGAAATCATTGTTCCTAAAGTGAAATGAAGAAGACGGTATAGCAATTGCTTGGCTAACTGAAATAAATGTAAGTACTTACTTTTCAATCAATACAAGATGTTTATAATTGGTGGTAGAAGCGAAGAACTGAAAAGGTTCAATGATATTTTGTCATCCGGGTCTCCATTTTCAAGTTTGGATTAGAGTGTTTAATGGGTCACCCCTGAAATTTAAGTACTAAAGTAAAACTAAATGTTAATTAATTTAAGGGGTCATTGACTCATTCGTTAAGTACTGAAATGCAAACTTGAAAATGGTGGCCCGGACGACAAAATGTACTAGAATATTTTCAGCTCAAAATCGCCCATAAAGTCACAGTTCTTCGGTTCTACACCCTGTACACTGCGTGGATCATATCTAAATTTTCACAACCATCAAATTTAAACATACATTTTCATAGACATTTTAAATAGTTCTCAAATAAATTACCCTTTCTCCCTACTTTTCTAATGAATTTCTTATTAATGTAAACAGATATATTTACTGTGAAACTATGGATATCAAATTAAAGCAACAATTCGAAGACTGGGAATCTTGCGAAAAAAACCACTTTGACTTTTGTAGAAAGACCTTTTCGCCAATTCTAAGCAAGTATGAACACGCTACTACTGTGCAAAGTCACAATAAAACTGCGTCAAGCAGAGCGAAAGGCAGTTTTACTCAGTTGTCCGAAAAACTTAAGTATGCGAAAGTGAAAATCGTGTGCGTTCACTACGGCCAGTACTTATCAAAAGCCCAGGGGCAGAGAAAATCGTCAACTTTTAGGAATTCTTGCCCAGCTCACATAACTTATTCGGCTAACGCGAAATTTCAATTTCTATATGTTTCTTCAATTGATTTAAATCATAATCATGAAATTGGACCCGAACTTTACGAAAAGTACCCAGCGAATCGTGCACTGCGACAAGCGAATTTGGAAGATAAAGAAAAAGTGCGTGATTTTGTAAAAGTCCGGGGTGACAATAAGTTGATTCTCGAAGAACTGCGACATAGAACAGGCCGATACGAAATTCCTAAATCCCTTCAAAACTTCAAAGCGAAGCAGTTAATGAAGGCCGACATAGGTGCCGACTCTGCGCAAAAACTCATCAACGAGTTGCAGAAAGATCAGAAAGACGACCCAGAAATGGTAAGCTTTTGTAAATTCGCTTATTTCAAGGGGTTCCTGTTTAGGCCGATGAAGATGTACGGTCTTTGTGGATAGCCCCAAATATTGCATAAACAGGGCGTAAATAACTACCTGTCGCTTTAAGAAATTGATATGGTTCAAAGGGTTTAATATGGAAAAGCTTGACGCCTACAAACATTACAATACCACAGATCTTTGGCTCGGAAGTCACTTGGTGACAACTCCTATATACCTAATTTAACAACCTTATTAGCAGTGGCGCCGCCAGGATTTTTTTACAGGATGGCTAACGAAGATTTGGGGGCCCCTTATAAAATTTGAAGAGAAAAATTTAGTTGCACAGCGTCGATAATATTAAATTAACAACTATTTTTATCATATTATTCATATAGAGAAGTTGAATAGATTAAAGTTCAGTATTATCAGACAATAGACATATTATTATATAAACTATAGTTTGCGAAAATAATAAAGCACGGAGTCGAACAGAGAGGGGGATTTTTAGTTAAGCCGCCTATGAGGTCACAGTGCGCTCTCGATGTGGTGAGGAAAAGGGAACTAGGTTTACAAAAAGGAGTCTGACTCCGAAGTTTTATGGGACTAGAAGGAACGGGAGAGAAGGTTAGGTAAAGAGCGCGAAACAAACAAGGTGACCCAAGGGCTGGGCTCATAATTTTAGCCACATCGTAACGAATAGAAAAATTTAGTGAATAGCCCCTCGACGCGCTACCTTTATGTGTGATGTAATGATTACTAGCAGAAGGGGATAATAGAAGAAGGATGACACTCTGTATCCTCTTAATGCTTTAGTTATGTAACGTCATTCTTCCCAGGCTCACCCTTTTAGTTTGCTTTCCCGCTCATCAATTTACAAAAGGGAATCGCACCGTAAGGTGAATTCTACAGCTGTTTGGCACTAAATGCCCAGCAATCATCCCACAAACCTCGTCTTGGGGTGGGACAAAAATCCACAAGCGCGTCTTGCCAAATATTTAAACGCTAATAGAGTAATGATGAGGGAACTATTTATCGTGTATGTGATTCGGTTTAGTAACCTTGCTCTAAATGCTCTGATGTTGGGAAGAGTGACGTTACACTTACCCCGCGTTGTGGTACACTTCTCTCGAAGAGAAGTATTATATACTTCTGTTACTAGTAATTCTAACTTCAAATCATTTTCTTCTGTTATAATTATAATAGTGCGACACTAAAAGGAAACTTGAGCACCCTTTAACAGTGCTAAAATAATTAATCGTAACGCATAAGCAAACCCTTAATTGAAGTACAGAAAATTAGACTGATTGGTTCCTCGATGCGCTATCTTTAACTGTGCTAAAATGATTGCCCGTAATCTGTACATCAATAATTTAATAGTTTACCTTCTTTTATAATTGTAATAGTGCGACACAAACAGAAAACTTGAG
The DNA here is from genome assembly GCF_054372755.1 of Phalangium opilio. Lineage (NCBI taxonomy): Eukaryota > Metazoa > Arthropoda > Arachnida > Opiliones > Phalangiidae > Phalangium > Phalangium opilio. The sequence goes on from NW_028324205.1 coordinate 783,359, forward strand.
TGAGTAGCACCACAATAATGCACACCTAAACCTTAATTGAAGTAAAGAAAATCCAAGTGATTAGCCCCTCGTTTCCCTGACCTAAAAAACAATTACCTGGGCCGTAATCCTTACGTTCATAAATTTACTTATGTTAAAATTGTGATACACTATATTAAATATATGAAGATACTATATACTTATCTATAGCCCCCCCACCCCCAAAAAGGCCTAGCGACGCCACTGCTTGAATGTTTAAATAGAAGAGCGGGATTGAATGCGTGAAATCCTTATTATCGACGGGTGACAGAAATTTTAAAGGGAGAGTTTAACACCTTCCATTATATTAAGGCAATCCAATAATCGTTTCTTTCGCTTAGATATATCGAGAAAACGTAAAACACAATTCACTATCATTAACCTCATTTGTACAATTAAGTGAAATGCTTAAACTTACTATTACAATCCCCATGCATGTTAAAAAAAGAACGAAAAATACCACCTCACCACAATCCTCTTTCATCCACTGTCCCTTCAATGACGAACCAAAAATTTTACACTACTACTATTACGAGAATGATAGGCAGGTCAAACTAAGAGCCTCATCGTAGATGTACATCATACGATGTGGCTAAAAATCAAAAAGCGAGATAACTTTTCTGGGTAGTCAAAAACTTTTAACACGAAAGTGTTAACCCACTTCCCATTTTTTAGAATATTGTAAAAATCAGATGCCAAAAGGTTCATCATCCTTGTGAAACTTTGTCTAAAGTAAATTGCCTTGTAGGCCTAGATCAAAATATTGTAATAATGGTATTTATATATTATGGGAACCAAATTTAGGGGCCCCTCTGAAATTTACGGGTAGGTTGTAGCCTACCCAGCCTACCCCCTGGCGGCGCCACTGCTTATTAGTAAGAAAAAACTGAATTGAATTGACGTTAGGCGTTAAAATGCAACGTTAAATCCGTTCGGTACGCACATCAATGGGTCTACCATCATGGTGAAGGCACTCTTGAAAACGACTATCCATGTTTTGCCCCTCAACATTGGCCCCTAAAACTAGGATATTTCCACACATGTAGAGTAAGACATACCAGCCTGCTCATCTTGTTTACACAATTTCAATAGCCTCCAATCTTAGAAAGTTATTAAGCAGAAGTGTATTTTTAACGGTAGAAGTGTGCCTAATCTAAAGGTAGTTCAAAGTGCGAGGGGTATGACACTAGCCAAAATCTAGAAATATATTCAATAAGGGAAATTAACTCTTAAATCTTAAAATCCCTCCAAAAATGGCTTTAAGATCCCAAAATCTCTTTCAAATTTCAAAATCCCTTACACATAAATGCCATGTGTGTGAACCCTCATCAAAGTGTCATAGCATAAGAGTACTCCCGAAACTACATCTTATAGACCCCATGTTCTTTGCACTCCGAGAACACACCCTTTCATTTATGACATGCTTATCAGAAACACCCTGTATACTTCAAACAAACATTACACCAAGCACCAAGTTTCATGCTTTCTTGAGAAAGGGCAGCTATCCTCCTGACTACCAAGGTTTTAATTATAAAATGAAAAGTATTGTTAATAATTTAATTTCAACGATACCACTAACTTTATTGAAATACTAATTACGCCTTGAGGCAATAAAAATTTACGGGTCTGTCATTCATTTAAGTTATGACTTTTTTAAGTTGAAAGTGTTCCAATTTAGGCACATGACCATACGTCAAGTTAAATTACTCTTCCTTCTTTTTTATAGATAGTCGTTGCATCCGTCGAACCTTCGACGAACCGTTTAGAGTTTGTATTTTGGCAGACCAGTCGGATGAGGCAAATTTTTGAAAAGTATCCGGAGCACTTTTTGTGTGACGCTACCTTTTGTTTAAATCGATGCGGAATGCCATTATATATAATAATGGCTGTCGATGGAAATTTACAAAGCGAAATAGTTGCACTATGTCTAACCAAAAATGGGAAAAAAGAGTTTGTGCAAAAGCTCTTTGAGGAATTTCAGAACCATAATCCTAATTGGAATAGCACCAGGTCAATCATGGTAGATAAGGATTTGGCTGAAATCTCTGTTTTGCGAGAACTTTTTCCTAAAGCGCATGTAGAAATATGCCTTTTTCACGTGCTAAAAGCCATTAAATCAAAAATTACCTCTCTGAGGATGACAAAAGCCGCGAGCATGGCAGCGAAAGCTCACGCTCAAAAATTGGCGTATTCGTATAAAGAAGAAGATTTCAAAACCAACGTTGAAGCTCTGCTAGGTGACGAAGTGTTAGAGAGTTTCCCAGAATTTGCAAAATATATGCAAGAAAACTGGGTTTCTATAAAAGAAATGTGGGTACAAGCTTACCGGAGGCAACATTTCAACTTTGGCGAAGCCACGAATAATCGGTTGGAATCTTACAACCAAAAAATCAAAGGCATCTGCAGGCGCAACGCTGCCCTGGATGACTTTTATCGCGATATAAAGGTTCTTTGCACCTACGTAGAAAACATCAATGACCACGAAAAGTTCCAAGCCAAAACGAAAAAGGAATTCCATCGCTACACTTTTGAAAACTCTAATTTCCAAGATGCAGCTCGTGAAATTTTCGATAAAGTTGTCCCGGTATATTCGGGAAAAGTAGTCGAAAACCTCATGAAAGCGGGATCCAGCAAAAGTACATGTACTTCAGTCGATAATAGCGATTCCATTGTCATCAAAATTGATAACCTAACCCAAGTTATATCCATTGGTATTACTTGCACTTGTTCAACCTTCCTCACTCAAGAAATACCCTGCTTTCACATTTTTATCGCCCGTATTCAACTGGGAAAGGCTATTTTCTCGGAGGAAATTTTGTCGAATAGGATTTCCAAAACAAGATGGGTTGAAGGCCTGAAATTCACGAGTGTTGCCCAAAAACGTTCCATTTTTAAATGTCAATATCCATCGAAACCAAACAAAAGCAAAACATCCCAAGAAAAATACAGTGAAGCCATGCCCATTCTTCAGACTCTAGGCAACATTTTGTCTTCCTGCGGTCAAGAAACCTTTCAAAGACGGATGAGGATTATCACGAAGATGACTGAAACTTGGTCTGAAAGAAAAGATTTCAAACTCTTCATTGATCATAAAGAATATGATCCCGATGAGGTCATCGAAGATGTGGGCGAAGACAAGGGAGATGATGATAGTGATAAGGGAGATGATGATAGTGATAAGGGAGATGATGATTGTGATAAGGGAGATGATGATTGTGATAAGGGAGATGATGATTGTGATAAGGGAGATGATGATTGTGATAAGGGAGGTGATGATTGTGATAAGGGAGGTGATGATAGTGATAAGGGATATGATGATAGTGATAAGGGAGATGATGATAGTGATAAGGGAGATGATGATAATGATAAGGGAAATGATGATAGTGATAAGAGAGATGATGATAGTGATAAGAGAGATGATGATAGTGATAAGGAAGGTCTGATAAATGAAAGTGATAATGGAGAAGATGCAAAAGATGAAAAGAAGAATCGGGAAAAGGGCAAGGAAAGTCTGAAAAAATATCGAAATAAATTAAAGCGAAAGAATAAAACTCAAGAACAGAACAGTGAAATGCGAAGGAACTTGAAAGATGATTTTGACGAAACGGAACCGATGGAAAAATCAATCAAAATGGCAAAATTGAGCTCTTTGCCAGAAATTAGGGAACCTTTAAAACTAAGCGTTGTAGGTAGGCCCAAGGGCATTTTCCAAACGGTAATCGGACTCCGCAGAAAACGCCTACCGAAGAAACCGAATTTATGCGGTACTGAGTCAAGCCCTATTAGGGCGAGAAGTAACCGACATTCTTTAACGCCTGTTAAGGTGGGAGATGAAGTGTACCCGGAAAGTACTGAAAGAATAGAAGAAACGGAAATTTGGCTTACAAAACCTAGAGTTTTAACCAAGGAACATGAACTAAGTGTTATTACGAGAGCCTATATCTTTTGCGAAGTAATAGACGCTGCTCAACTTATTTTAAAGACACAGTTCAAAAATATAACAGCAGGACTGAACTCTTTGTTTAGAATTAGTACAGGCATCGGGAAGCAAGACATCCCTTTTATTCAAAACAATGTAGAGAATGAAGGTTTTTTTGTTCAAATTTACAATATCAGAAGCCATTTGTTTTGCGCAGCCGGATTTTACGGGGAAGAAGAAGCTAACATATCAATTTACGATTCCCTCACTTATCAATCTTTGGCGCACAGAATTCAAAGGTTACCACAGTTGGTATCGCTTTTAAGTGGACAGTTCAAGAATACGAACGTTGAAAAATTGAACTTGAAATATGTTAAGGTGACCGAACAGGTCGAAGTAGAGTGCGGCACTCATGCCATTGCAAATGCCTTGAACGCCTGTTTAAATATAGAGCCAGGAACAGTAGAATATCATAAGGCCGATGACGCCATGAGAAAGCATTTGCACAGTTGCATGGAAAAAAACCATTTAACTCCGTTTAGTGTTCGTGTACACGATCCCACCTCTTCAAACGTGTTATACGAAAGTTCACACAAACTCGTGTACTGCGTTTGCAGAAAAGAATACACAGGGGCTCGCATGATCCAGTGTGATAAGTGCTCGGAGTGGTTTCACGAAACGTGTGTGAAAACCTCCAAAAGACGACCCAAAAAGGAATGCAAATGGTTTTGTGAATTTAGATGTGAACCCGACACAATTGATATCTAATTCACAAAAATCTGAATGAAAAAATAATGTCCTCTATCGTTCATGCCTTGTAAAATAACAAACAATTAATGTGAATTTTTTTTCTTTTTTTTTATCTTTTTACATCTTTCTGAAGAAAACTGATCTTATGCTCATCTTAACAAATATTTTAGTTCATTAAAGTTTTATTGTGGTATTAGAAGTTTATTTATAACTTAGGTCTTTTCGTAGCTTTTTCCCACCAGGGAGGGAATCAATTTCCCACTCGGACTCTGCGTATGAGTAAGTTCTTACAGAGAAAGTATACAAACACACACATTTACATAGATAATTTGTAGATTCAAATATGTATGCCTCGTTGAAATAATCTTACTTGATCAACTTTACACACTCAGTTTTATTAAAAAAAAAAACTTATGTAGAAAATGTTACCGTGTGAACGCACCTTGATACTCAATCTTTCTCTTTCAGAAACACGGATTTAATAAAAACTACGAATTAAATATTATCGTGTGAATGCATCTTGATGCAAATATCTAGGCCGGCGCACCCCCCCTCCCCCCGGAGCGGCCGTGTCTATTGTGGCCTGAAGGATTTTGCATCACAAAAAACCGGCGAAAATAGCTGGCCGTTTGTTAACGTACTCTTTTGGTCTGATAATTTTGACGCCTGAAAAACAGGCCAAAATAGTAAAGTCCGCGCGGCCATGTCTATTTTGGCCTGAGGGAATTTTACGCTCCAAAAACAGGCGAAAATAGCTGGCCGTTTGTTAACTTACTATTTTGGCCTGATAATTTTGACGCCCGAAAAACAGGCGTAAATAGGAGGGTCCGCGCGGCCATGTCTATTTTGGCCTGAGGGAATTTTACGCTCAAAAAACAGGCGAAAATAGCTGGCCGTTTGTTAACTTACTATTTGGCCTGATAATTTTGACGCCCGAAAAACAGGCGTAAATAGTAGGGTCCGCGCGGCCATGTCTATTTTGGCCTGAGGGAATTTTACGCTCAAAAAACAGGCGAAAATAGCTGGCCGTTTGTTAACTTACTATTTTGGCCTGATAATTTTGACGCCCGAAAAACAGGCGTAAATAGTAGGGTCCGCGCGGCCATGTCTATTTTGGCCTGAGGGAATTTTACGCTCCAAAAACAGGCGAAAATAGCTGGCCGTTTGTTAACTTACTATTTTGGCCTGATAATTTTGACGCCTGAAAAACATGCCAAAATAGTAAAGTCCGCGCGGCCATGTCTATTTTGGCCTGAGGGAATTTTACGCTCCAAAAACAGGCGAAAATAGCTGGCCGTTTGTTAACTTACTATTTTGGCCTGATAATTTTGACGCCCGAAAAACAGGCGTAAATAGGAGGGTCCGCGCGGCCGTGTCTATTTTGGCCTGAGGGAATTTTACGCTCCAAAAACAGGCGAAAATAGCTGGCCGTTTGTTAACTTACTATTTTGGCCTGATAATTTTGACGCCCGAAAAACAGGCGTAAATAGTAGGGTCCGCGCGGCCATGTCTATTTTGGCCTGAGGGAATTTTACGCTCCAAAAACAGGCGAAAATAGCTGGCCGTTTGTTAACTTACTATTTTGGCCTGATAATTTTGACGCCCGAAAAACAGGCGTAAATAGGAGGGTCCGCGCGGCCATGTCTATTTTGGCCTGAGGGAATTTTACGCTCAAAAAACAGGCGAAAATAGCTGGCCGTTTGTTAACTTACTATTTTGGCCTGATAATTTTGACGCCCGAAAAACAGGCGTAAATAGGAGGGTCCGCGCGGCCGTGTCTATTTTGGCCTGGTAATTTCGCCGCCCGAAAAACAGGCTTAAATAGGCTGTAAGTCCCAGAGAGCTATTTAGGCCTAGCATGAAAAACAGGCCTAAATAGCTCCGTCGCCCTCCTACACTATTTAAGCCTGTTTTTCGGGCCAAAATAGTGGGCCGCTAGGGGCCGGCTAATTAGGCCCGAAAAACAGGCATAAATAGCCCATGGACTATTTCCGCCCCGAAAACAGGCCAAAATAGACACTACGTTAAAATTATCACTTTTTAAATCCATAATAAATTCGTTAATTCCGCTACTTCCGTATATCGCCGTTGCCGAAACTTTTTAAGCCTTGTTTAGGATCAAAACATATGCCTGAACCCTGAACTGTCAATCTAGTAGGCGGGGCTATAAACGGATAGCGCGGAAGGATACTATTATTTCCGTTTTCTTGACTGACGTGTTTCCGATTCCGAGTTTAGCGATTACGCAATTGCTCTGCGACAAACTATCATTAACAAATGGCTTGGTCTGACACACTTATCTCTTTTTCCACTTATGATTAACTTATTACACTCGTTCAAATAACCCGAAAAATAAACCTAATTAAAACCGTATAACGCACGATTTATACACGTTAACCTACTTTATAATACACGTTTATAAAACGAGAAATAAACGAGATTTCTCATGTATTTGCGAAAAATAAACACGTGTGTAAACAACGTGTTTCAAGGTGACATGATCACCGTTTTAAAAACGTTAATACAGACGTTTATTCAATGCTACGTTTAAACGTTGTGTCAACGTGAATTTGCTACCTGGGTATGTATCCCCATCTACCTAGCATTTTAAGAGACTAACCTTTATCTCCGCGAATCGATTGCAGACCTTAAAGTTCGGTTATTCAAGATATTCTAGGTTGTCGTCTTTAGTTGAAAAGTTGAGCTAGTGCTGGGATTAAAATTCTTAAAGATTACATATAGAGGCATAATCCACTCTGTCTCGTTTTAATATATTTGTTATACACGTCTTAAACGGTGCCGGCTGGCCTGCATTGGGGCACGGGGGCCATGAGATCGACCCTGAAGATACACCATGATAAGCTTCCTATTCATCTATTCGTTGAGGAGGAGCCCGTCATGGGGGCCTATAGGCTCTACAATAATGCTGTTGGGTTCCCAGACTTTGGGATCACAGCCATACCAAGTTCTTTTGGGAGCATGCCGCACTTGAGCCGTCGCTGACGATGCGCTCAGACAAAGCCGTTACTTGTTTTGATTTTACAAAGAAATTCAGCACCCACTTTCCCAGTCGGGCCGAGTGGACTAACCTGCTGCCTCTTGGCACCGGGATTCTAGGACTGGTTCCGGGGCTGGTGCCGGTTACTACTGCCAAACCACAGAGGTCGGTTTTTCTGAGAGTCTGGGCACCTATGCAAGTGTGTTCCAGGCGGAGATTGCCACTATCTGTTATTGCGCGGACTATGGCGTCAATAAAGGTTATACCGGACGGACTGTAAGAATTTATTCTGACAGTCAGGCCGCCTTGGAAGCGCTGAACCAGTGACAAATCACTTCTCAACTGGTGTGCAGTTGCCTTGATCTGCTTGCGCGACTGGCAGCCCACAACTGGGTTCAGCTGTACTGGGTGCCTGAGAATAACGGACATTATGGCCATGAGCAAGCCGACAGGTTTGCTAAAAGGGGGGAGGAGGCCAAGTTCTTGGGACAGGCGCAATTCGTCCACATCCCGTACGGGTACGCTAGACGGAGTCTGCATGATAGGTTGACCGTCATTAAGGATCAGCTCTGGCATAATATGGAGGGCCAGAGACCGACGAAACAGTTCGTCTTGGACTGTGGGTCTCGGGTTAAAAACCATATTGCGCTCAAAAATGGGATATTAGGCTGGCCATCTGTCTCTTAAGTTAAGAAATTCAAAATTGCATAATCTGAACGATTTTAACGAATACTATGATCGAAGTGAAGAGCCGACAATGGATATTCACGGAGCTTTCGCTGGCATTTGTAGACATAAACGCGAATAACAAACGATAATGGATATCCGATTTCGAGCTCTAATTAGTCTTAGAGTTACTATCAATCCACTGGTTTGAGGTGTGAATCTGGCATTTCAGAATACCAATCTTTCTTTTTCATTTGTTTAATAGGTTTCTTCTTTTTTCTTTTGTTAATAGCACCCTTTAGTAAATGATTGTACATGTTAACTTTTTCCGTCTGGTTCAATTTGTCGTCTACCAAAACAGTCTTCGTACCCAAATTTTCACTAAGTTCAACTTTTGGTTGCGAGTTTAATCGACGCTTAACCTCTTCAGGCACCAAAATCATCTTTTTAGCCATTTTTAATTGCTCTGCTTATAGACGCACCAGCAGCACTGCTAACAAGTGATAAGAGGGGGGCTAACAACAGAGGTAAAATCCACCTCTTTGAATAAGGAACTTTTTTCATTTTGCTACAGTGCTTTGTTTAGATAACTTCCGTAACATTAGACAGTGCTTCTTCAATCGTTTCTTCTGGTCATCTGATAACTTCACGTTACCGCGTAGGACATTTATACAACATTCCACTATAGCCTTGATAGTGTCATTACTAGCGTGTTTGATAGCGTATTTTCTCTGACACGCCTTACAAGTAGTCAGATACTTTAAGAAATGTTGATGCGTATGCACCCTTTTCATTTTGGAATATAGACTGCGGCTTCTTCGCCCGGTATGAGTCCCGTCCGTAGTCTATGATCATCTGACGTCGTTGGCTTTAAATCAACCCATAAATACCCAAAATCTCTAGCAATTGCCTGATGGAACGCGTCGATGACGTATTTACTATTAGTGGGACAAACCTGTTTGGCTAAATGAAATATAGCCGATTTATCTCGAGGAGATTTGAATATTATCAAGTAATGGGCGTTTAAATTTAATGTTCTAATTTCCTTCCCGGGGTAATATAAATTTTGCATCAATATAAAAACAGAGGTGTTTTTATGGTGCGATCCCCGTATGAACAAATTAGTTACATCCTTGTTATTAGATATTTCACAAAATAAATCATCAAGTATAACAAAATTCTTGATATTGGGGTCTAATATATTCACATTTAATATACCTTCGTGAAGTTCTACGGAAGGCGTGTGATCTAATACCGAATTAAATAATTTCGGTTGATATTCAGTGTAACACCATATTATCCAGTCTGGGAAGGGTGATATACATATATCTTTATACTTTATAAGGTTAGCTACAAAGTATGATTTCCCCGATTGTGTCGCCCCGGCTATGAGACCATTAAATGGGTGTTGTAAGCTGAAGTCCATTTTAAGGAATGAATCACTTTTAAGGATGAAGTTGTTTCTATTTACAAATATTCTTTGGCATTACATACGATTTGACCAATCATAGACTTACAAAATTCGTCACTTAAAAAAGTGCTTAGGGTAAATATTTTATAAATTTCAACATAATCCAGGTTACTCATCGCGGTGTCAAAGTTCATAGAAACACGCATTTCCTATCCATTTAAACAATCGTGTTGGGTTTGGGAAGGGTGGTCAATACTACATCCGTAACAGCATTTACGGATGCCTGTTTTCAATTGTTCTACAATACAATTTTTTAATAACACACGCACTCGACTCGCCTCCTTGAGGTATGTGTCCACATCCTTATACGTATCCATTAACGTCTGGGTAAGTTGTTGTCCAACGGCGAAGCCCTTCTTTGTTGGGAAGAACTTGCCGTACATAGCACCTGTCCCAGGGTACATTTCTCTGATGTCCATGATCTTGCGATCTTGATATTTTCGCAACTCCACACGCTTCGTTTCGGAACCGGTAAAGGACCATGACGTTTCCGGGGCAGTGTCCGTTTCAAAGAAGGCTAAAATTTCGTCCTTCCTAGCGTATAGCTCGTGGAAATCGGACTGGTGAAGTATGAGTCCCGTAGAACTGTCTTTGAACCCTAGTCGTACGTCTAACTTCGGGGTAACCTCGATCACTTTTTCCGCTGAGAGTGGAAACGAAACTACGGCAGAGATTCTGTCGAATGGAAAAAACTAAGTTTTACATCCAAACTATAACTTTAAAAATAATAAGTACACAAAAATTATACTTACATTGTACTTGATGGCTGTTCCTTCCTTCCTCGTCGAGCCTGAGTGAGATTGTGATGGTGGTTTAACTCGGGGTTCCGGCGTTTTATACTATTTAATAAGATCATCATCCTAGCTTTGACTGTACATTAATGTTGTTTACGCCGTGGGTTTTTTCGGGAAGATTATTCTCGAACAATCTACAACTTTGACTGTACATTTTACGTCATGGCCTTAAACAACGTTAACCTGGGTTTTATGGTGAATTTTAATTTTTCTAGAATAATCTAGTGACTTGGGTTTTATGGGGAAATATAATTTTTCGCGGTAGGGATTTTTGGGGATTCTTTATTTTCCCCCAACGTCATCTGGAGTTTCATACCCGCTTAACCATTTGATTAATACGGGAGAAATTAATGGTTCAAATTTTAACCTAATTAACATATTAAAATACTGTTTATTTCTTAAATCATAATTCACCCTATCTTCATATTCCAATGTATTCTACATCCGAGAATCGAACACGCTTCATTGACAACACCCTTTACAGATGCGAGAGCGGGGTGCGTCAATCAAAAACGCCCTCTTGCAGGTCTGAGAGAGGGGTGCGTCAATCGAAAGGCTTACGTACAAAGTCTCATCCACCATCTTGCAATCCTCCAATCCTCCCCTGCCTTCCACCGTACTGTTTTGGGACCGGCATTTATGTACTACTCGGGAGCCTTTTTTTCTACCCCCTCACGCCCTTTTTTTATAGAATATCAAAATTATGAAATATTGTCTTATGATTGTGGCTGATCTATTCAAATGTTAATAAAATGTTGTATTTCAAGTTGATCAAATATCTAATTTAAGCATTATTTGGGTATTAGTTTTACGACAGTAAAATTTATAATTTTCATGTCTAGAATAGAGATTTTAAATTAAAGGCATACTATTAAAAGATAAAAACTTTTTATAAAGGTACATAGAGCTAAAACTATTATTATTATTGAAAGAGCGGGACTCCCGCCCTAGCAACGATGACAGAGGCATATTGTGCACCCTCACAATCAGGTCTCTCCAAGACCTGATTCAAATGAAGTTATTTGAATCAGGTCTTGAAGAGACCCGTAGCCGCGGCGAAGGGGAGAATTAGCTCCACCGTGATAGAGGAGACCCGCAAGGGTTCCACAGTGTGTGAATCAAAGTATTCTAGTCTGAGCTAGACAAAGCAGTTGCACTCGCACAGTACGTGAGAGGAAGTTTCTTCTTTCTCCCGGCACGACCTGCAGAGAGGGTCGTCAGCAAGGCCCATCAGATGGAGATGCCTATTGAGCCGACAGTGCCCGGTCAGAAGACTAAAACTATCTTTGTCAAGCTTTTTGGGTCGGTCAACCAGTTTGGAAATAGCGCACTTCCTCTGGTCCAAAACCAGTTTATTAATAGCTTGAACTAGTTTAAAGTAGGGGTTACTGGTCCTTGGGACCAGTTTATTTTTTGCAAATCTACAGGAGAGCAAATGCTGGGAGCATTTTATAGGAATTATATTACCTTTGGGGATCCTGCAATATTAATAAAGTCAACTTGGCTGACTATTTTTATGCAAAAAAAAAACTTTATGTCCTAATTTTTCTGTATTGGAAAAAGAACTCCTAATTTTTTTGATTCTATAGACTAGTGTCCCTAGGGATAGGAGTAGACTATATCCATCTCTGCGGGCCTTCTTTTATAAGTGCCAAGCTCACAAAAACCTATATAAGTAAGCAAAAATGCCCATCTCTTTCTAAAAGGTTAGTAACACATGTTTCTGGTTTTTTCAAATAGGAAATTATCTAAACAAATCAGCGACTTCAAAAAATACAACCTATTAGCATTAGCTAACAAAAAATCTGGGGCAAATTTATTGTTTCTTTAAGGTTTGGGCAATCCCGGGACAGGTGTCCTGCCTTACGGCATTCATAACAGGTCCTTTCATAAGGTTTACCATTCTTCGCGCCTCTTCTCAAGCGTCCAACGCGACCGCGACCATGAAAACGGGCTCCCTTCAAAGCTTCCATTTTGCTAAGCCTAGGCCAGTAGACAAGAAATTTCATTAACTTAATAAATTACCGTGGATTAATTTGCAAACACTCTATTTTTAAACTTGGCAATAACTCAAACTATTGTTTTTTCAAATATATGCCTTACTTTAAAAAATATATGTAAAATTATAAACTTTTCATAAAACTTGGCATGAAACTTACGTGATTTCTTGTTACTGTCAAATGAAATTTGAATTCGACGTTTGACTGTTAAACTTATAACACGGCCAACTTGGGTGAAGTTTATTTCCTAAGATCCTAATACAAGCTGGCCGTCTCAAAACATATACAATATTTTTCTAAATTTAAGCAGGGTTGCCAACCAAACATTTTCCCGCCCGATCTTTAATCTAAGACCTGGGGTAATTTGCTTTGCGACACTTAATAAAAATATTTATTTCTTAACCCAAAGCCACCGGCAACTTAGTATCATTTTCCTTTCTGATTAAACTGGGAAAGGTTTATAAGGTAAATAATAACTATTAACTAATTTCTTGTTTCATTTTTTCTTAAATCTTTTATTTCGTTTTCATATCAATTTCCTTATTATTTCTATAAACCTACCTTAAGCATACTTTTTTCAATTCCTTTTAAGTTTATGTTCTCTTTGTTTAAGTGTATTTTTTTTCAAACTTTTCTACGTTATTAAAATTTACTTTTGCTTTGAACTACACATTTTTTCTGTGTGCATCTTTAGAAATACAGAGGGGTTCTGTGTGTGCCTTTACAATTAAAAAAGGTTATGTGTGTGCCTTTACAATTAAAAAAGGTTCTGTGTGTGCCTTTACAATTAAAAAAGGTTCTGTGTGTGCCTTTGCAAATTCAGAGGGTTTTTTGTGTACGTATATCAAATACAGTACAGAGTTACGCTGATTTTTGAATAATTGAAATGGTTTCTCTAGAACAAAAGTCCAATTTTTAGACGAGATTACGCCTATTTGTTCCATTCTTATCAAGAATGCGAAATGAAAGCGATTTCTAGCAGTTTGAACTACGTTCTTCGTGTTAAAAAACCCATGCCAATTGGGGTTGAAAATTTGCTCAATCGAGTTGAATCTGGCGATAAAGAACTTGAGAGTAATTTAGCTACTTTCTTGGGTCATATTCAAGGAACGAAGGACTACTGGTATAAAGTTCTTAGAAACGTTTTAGCGATGATTCGGGAATTTGGTCCTCCCACCTGGCTTCTAACTTTTAATCCGGCCGAGTACGATGATATGGAACTGCACGATCACTTGAGAAAAGTGAATTCAGACGTTCCAGGAGTAGAGTCGATGACCGTGGCTGAATTGTTGAATTTCGAACCCACTTAGCGTCAATTTTCACTTTCACAACAAAGCTCGGTCGCTGTTAAACAAAGTTGTCTTGTGTAAGCAAAATCCAGTTCTTGGCATGATAGAACATCATTTTTGGCGGGTTGAATACCAATCTCGAGGTTTACCTCACTACCACATGTTATTGTGGGCCAAGGACGCTCCAAAGATTGGAACTTCTTCGGCCAAGACCATTTTGGATTACGTGCAAAAACACGTCACGTGTTCGATGCTAAGCGCATCGGTAAGTTCGGAACTGCACCAGCAGGTAAAAAAATTCCCATCTCACAAATGCACCTCTAGTTGTTATAAGAAGGTGAAAAATTCTAAAAACGCATCGAAAGTGTGTCGTTACGGTTTCCCTCGAATTATACAAAAGTTGCCACTATGAATTCCGTTAGATCAGTTACTCGTCACCGCAAAATGAAAAAGGTGCAGAAACGACTGTACGACTTGCCGAGAAAAGAGCACGAAGTTTTAATCAATGATTACAATCCCACGCTACTTTTGGCTTCCAAAGCCAAGTTAGCCAACATGGATTTGCAATTTGTCGCTGACAAATCGGAAATAGTGCCAAACTATATCACGGCTTACGTGACAAAGGGAGACCGGGCTGACATGGACCAAACTTTTGCCGAGTTAGGGCACGAAAGTTTGTCCAAAAAATTATTTGCCTATAGATTGAAATCTTTGACGTGCAAGCAAATAGGAATTTATGAAGCTCTCGATATTATGCTGGGCCAAGACCTTTACAACAAGTCCGACAGCACTAGATTTATAAACACTAACTTGAAAGAAAACCGATCGAGAGTTTTAAAAGGTTACAAGGAACTCGCGCGTTTGAAGGAAACTGACCCCGAAAGCAAGGAAACGTGCCAAAAAGTGTTCATCGACGACAAGTATCCAAATCGTCCCGAGAGCTTGGAAAATCTTAGTTTGCGGGAATTTGGGCAGTTTTACGATTATGCGATGCACTCTGAGGGTGTAGAGAAAAATACGAATGTAGTTGTGTTGAAAAACAATCTGGGTTACATGAGAAAAATAATTAAACCCTACATAATAGAGCACTTTATTCACGACGCGATAGAGGAGAAAGAAAAGTAATAAATAATAATAATAATAATAAAAAGCTTTTTATTGGAAACACCGTCTCAGTTTACACTGATTTTCAGCCAGGTCCAGATTAATTTAATTAACATTAGGAATTAAATATGTAAATCATAAAAATTCAAGTTAAACATTAGGAATTAAATATGTGAATCATAAAAATTCAAGTTAGTTTACATTAGGAATTAAGTTTACATACTGTTAAAGAAAATATTGAGTTTGTTTGTAAAATTAAGTAGTTGTTTTTCAATTTTTATGTCATGTGGTAGGCTATTCCATTCTTTAACTCCTTTGACTATTGTACTCTTGTCTCTTAGGCTAGTCATGAGCTTAGGGACAGTAAAGTCTGTGTCACTACCTCTGGTATGGTATTTTCTTTTATCATTGATCATGAAGAGTTCAGTGATGTAATACGGAACTTGATTGTTCATTGCCCTAAACATTAATTGTAGTAAACTGATTTTATATTTAATATCAAGGGGGGAGTAGTTCGCATTCTTCCCTGCTATGGTAGCTGAGTACCGTTTGGGTGCCTTAGTTAAAAATTTAGCTAAGTAGTTTTGTAGAGTCTGTAAGCATTTTAGCTTAGAAGCGGTAGCGTTATTATAAAATATGGAGCCATAGTCAAAAAGGGGTTGTATTATACCATTGGTGATTAACCGCAAAGCTTTTTCGTTAACTGCGTTTTGAATAGGTCTCAGTATCCAGATTCTTTGTTTTATTTTCTTTTGGAAATATGCAATATGTTCTTGCCATTGTAGGTCTTCATCAATCCACACTCCCAGATATTTGAAGGATTTTACTCGCTCAATATGTCCTCCATTAATGCTTGTGATGTTCATTATGAGCGACTTTTTATGTTTTTTTGGGGCAAACAACATAACTTTGGTTTTTGCCTTATTAATTATTAGGCCTCTTTGTTGTAAGTTGTACTCTAATGTTTTAAGGTCTGACTCCATCTGTTCGATGGCTAATGAAGGATTTGCATTCGATGTTGTAGTCGCATTGTCGTCCGCATAATCGTTGACTGTCGAGAACTTTTGATTATCATGAATTTTACGTGTATAAATATTGAATAGAAGCGGACCAAGTACACTCCCCTGCGGAACTCCATATTTAACTGTCTTTTTAGTCGATGTTTCACCTTTGCATTGTACGTATTGCTGGCGGTTTTCCAGGTATGATTCAATCCATTTTATCGCTGTGCCTCTAATCCCACATTCTTTCAAGTCCTTTATGAGTGTTATATGTGATACCGTATCAAAAGCCTTTGACAGATCGACAAATAGTACCACAACAAATTGATTTCTGTCCAGTCGTACTATAATGTCTTCATACAAGTTTAGGATTGCAGTTGTAGTTGAGTATCCCAGGCGGAAACCAGACTGAAGCTTAAATAGGAGTTTATTTGCGTTTCGATGTGCATAAAGTTGCTTGTTAACAATTTTCTCGCAGACCGTTACTGGGATATCGAGTATCGATAGTGGACGATAATTTGATGGGTCTTTAGGGTCCCCGGCTTTAAACGCAGGAATGACTCTGGCTATTTTCCATTGCGTAGGGAATATTCCTGTATTGAAGGACAGGTTAATTTGTTCTGAGATATATTTGATGTGATGGCCGCCGTATTTTTGATAATTGCCGATGGGATCCCATCTTCTCCTTCAGCCCTGTTCGTCTTAATTTTTTTGATTATGTCAAATATCTCCATTTCGGATGTGTCGTCAAATTTTTTTAGTTGCGGTATCCTACCATCGCTATTGGAGACATGTACGGAATCGTCTTCACTGAGACTCAGGTCGGACTCAGTACCTTTATCCTCAATCAAGGTGTCTACCATCTCAATAAAGTGTAGATTGAGGACTTCCACGATGTCCTTATCTTGTGAATAATTAATGTTATTTCTTGTGATTTCCTTTATATTTATACTTTTTTTCCCTTAGTACTTTCCATGTAGCTTGTGATTTGTTGCCAATCGTTCCAGACAATTTCAATATTTGGTTTGTAAAGTAGGTTTTTTTCGATTCTCTAATGTCCTTATTTACCATGTTTCTCTGCCTCGAATATAGGGATTTATAAGTGTTACCATTTTCAGAGTTTTAGATTTCGTTTTATAGACAGTTCTAAGATGAATCTCCGATTTTTTAGTTGAGAAAAGTAGCGTTGAATTTTTGCTCATGGCAAAAATTTACATTAAGCGCTCCCAGTTTCCCGTCATCCTGGCGTACGCTATTACGATACACAAAAGCCAAGGCATGAGTTAAAAATGCGCCATTATGGATTTAGGTCCGAATTTATTTGGAACCGGCATGGCGTACGTCGCTTTATCAAGAGTGACGTCTTTAGTCGGACTCCATCTATTACAGTTCGATCCGACTAAAATTAAGGCGGATGCACGAGCCATAATGGAGTATAACAGGCTTCGCAAAAAATATAGGCCAGATCTGCCTCTTTTGGAAATAACGGAGTCGAAAGAAAGTCGAGGTGGCAAAAGAAGTGCGCCTACACTATCTAAAAGCCTTTTAGAAGGCGAGGAAGAGAGTTGTGCAGAAACACCGAAGAAGAAAAGGAAAGCCCAACAGAGTTTGGATAGTTTTCCCTTGAAGGGTTTAGATAACGATGATCAAGTAACGTGCTACTCTAATAGCGTTTTGCAACTGCTCTTAATAGTGCCGGAATTAAGAGAATTGGTTAAATCTTACAACGGATCATTCGTAGAAAAACCAGTTTTACGTTGCCTCCATGACACGATAAACGACATCGAGAGTTCTCAAGGAAGTTTCAGTCGTAAAGGGTTGGAACTGAGAATGGCTGTTGGAAATCATTTTACGCAAAACGATCAACAAGACGCCAGTGAATTTTTGATGGTGCTCTTGACGACACTAAGTCAAGAAATGGAAGCCAATTACTCTAAGGCTCTAAAAGATATTTTTTGGTTAAAGTCGCATAACGTTACCAAATGCCCCAAATGTCAAGTTGAACAAAATTCGGAAAACATTGTTCAAAGCAACATTTTCAATCTTCCACTTGAAAACCGAAATAAAATTGATTGGAAATCTCTAGAAAAAAGGATGAGATTAACAGAAATGCGATGCGTATTTTGTGATAATCCTACAATACAAGAGCGTGATGTATTGATATCCAGCGGAAAGAACGTATTTCTGTGTCTTCTACGTGGCGATTACAAAGATGGTCGACCAATTAAGATTTCGACCAAAATATCGAGTTTCGAATATCAAAAAGTCACAATGAACAAGATGCTTTTTAAAACTAAAGGGGTGATTATTCATAAAGGTGAATCGTTAGCCGAGGGACATTATGTGAACTTTGTGAGAAAAGACAACGGCTGGTACGAGGTCAGCGATACTATGATTAGAAAAAGAGAGAGATTCGTCAGTAACTTGACTGACGTCACTGTTCTGCTTTTGGAAAGAGTATAGACATTTTAAAGGGAATGTTAAGCGCCCGGATTCCTAAAAAAATGAACCCGTAGTAAACCCTAAAATTAATGTTATGTATCAGATGGTTTCACGTCCTGCCAGAGATGTACCAATAGTTTCATATTACCTTAAGAGTAATTCAAGACTAGGTAAAATTATCGGCCCTCGAGAAAGTTTAAGGTTTACGTTGGTTCAAGGTTCATTTCGGAGTTGTCTTGGCAATAGCTGTGAAAAGGGAGCGGAGGGAGGGTTGTTGGGCCCGTTTTATACAGAAGAAAAAGCTATATAGGATAAAAAATGTAACTTTTTTAAGAAAGATTATCGTTCGCCTCGAAATTAAAACGTAATTTTTTTTAAGTGTTGTAGTACATCATCTAAATCTGAGTGTACTTTGGATTCACAGTTCTGGGTGTGAAGCGTGTACCCATTTATTTTGAATCTTTTGCAGGTACAAAGTGTTCTTTGTGAACCACTCTATTGGATATCTTTGTGATTCCAAAGTGTTCTGTGTGAATCACTCTATTGGATATCTTTGTGATTCCAAAGTGTTCTGTGTGAACTGTTATATTGGATATCTTTACGATACATCCTGCCAGAGATGTACGAATAGTTTCGTATTACCTTAGAGTAATTCATGACTAGGCAAACTTATCGGCCCTCGAGAAAGTTTTAAGGTTTACGTTGGTTCAAGGTTCATTTCGGAGTTGTCTTGGCAATAGCTGTTAAAAGGGAGCGGAGGGAGGGTTGTAGGGCCTAGCTATTGCTACGAGAGAAAAAAAACCACGAATCTTGCTTTAATTATAGAATTTCCAAGAGGTAAAAAAAAATAAAAGCGTAACCCCTGTTAGTAAAGCGTTGCAATGAAATTTTATTTCTTAATAAGCTCGTAAAAAGGCTACTTAAAACTGAACAGACTTTCACTATTGTCGTCACTAAAAAAATATAGACATTGCCCCCATAAATAAAAAATAACTAAACTATTTTTTTCAATCAAAATATTCCAGGAAGTTTTGCATATTCTCTTAGTGTTTGTAAACAGCTAGGGAAATCTATCTGCGTGATAGGTGACGCTTCCTATAAATAAACAGGGTAGAATTTGCAAAAATTTTCTGGAAAATTTAAAAAAAATAATTTTAAGTTTAATAACCATTTCATTGTCTTTTTGGTAACCCATGCACGCAGTGTTCTTCAAGTTTAAGCTAATAGTTGCGTGACAAAATTTTAAAAACATAGCCTAAAATATTAAATTTAAATGCACATATAATAGCCAGTAAATGGTAAAGTTTTACTTCAACCCGCCCCCCCCTCGCCATTTACACAACAAATATAACCAAGTACAACATTCTTTCGACAAATCAGTAATTTCCTATCGTATCAACATGCGCCAACAGAAAGATATTTCATCATAGCCAACACGAGTAATATAAAATACTTAAAATGTACAGTTAAAAGTACGATGACCAATAGAACTTCCCGAACTATCATTTTGGAAAAAAAAACCCAACAAGACCTACGACAGAAACGACATATCAAGAAATATCCATATTCAATTTCTCTACTGATATTCAGACGCTTTGGATTGGCACGTTCAAAGAGTGAAAGTGACTTTGGATTAAGAACAACAAAAATGTACAAAGAAACAACCTTTGTGTTGGCTTCAACTATACCAATTGCAAAAAATATATCCCAATGCTTCAACTTCGCTACATAATTCCTTTACGACTTGGCAATTGGTCCACAAACAAAATAGAAGCTCGTAAAAGGATTCGCAAAATAACTTCTTCAAACAAAAGTTGCCTAATAACGGCTGTATATGTACTGTCGGAAGTTTAGCTCACTTCTGTAAGCCTAGCTTCTGGGCGACAAAGTTTTGAGGGAATAAGGGACTTGTCAGTCTCAGAATGCCTACCCTACAGGAACTGACTACCCCGTGTCCGAGGGTGGTGAAACACCCCAAATCCCCCTTCCTTCACCACCCGATTAAACCTCAATTACTTCACTCGTTAATCTTTCATCACCGTGGACTATCAATTCAATTTGCATTGAAACTTCGTAATTCTAACCATCGCAATTCAATTTGCATTGAAACTTCATAATTAAAACCATCGCAATTCAATTTGCATTGAAACTTCATAATTAAAACCATCGCAATTCAATTTGCATTGAAATTTCATAATTAAAACCATCGCAATTAAATTTGCATAGAAACTTCGTAATTAAAACATCGCAAAGAACGATTGACAAACAAAAGAAGCTCGATGAAATCGGTAATTAAAGATGACAATTAATGACACTCACTCATTAACCACTAACGCTATCATGCAATAATAATGAATACGAAAAATGTTTGTGAAATGAAGTAGAATTATCACTAACAATTAAAGGGCATCTGAACAACTCATATTTTACATCAACAGATCAGTACGCTTTTAAAAAGCATCTTTAAAAATGTTAAAGGTGATTTAACAAAGACACCCCTCCCCCCCTTTATAGGAGACAAAAAAATTACTGTTTTTCTGGCAACTAGGGTATTATAAATTCCCAATTTGAGAGACCTAGGATTAAATGCATATAAACACTTTTTTAAAATGGAATAGTTCACTTGAGAGATTATCAAAATTATTATAGGCATTCAACATTAATGTTGGACTTTAAGTCCATCCTTCACGTATGATTGTCTTTGAAAATATCATTTATCTCTTCAATGATTACATAGTGAAACTTACATTTACCACTGAATTGAAAATTTTACGAGAACAAATCCCTAAAAAAACCATTCTGGAGACAAAAATTAAATTTTCCTTCGGAAGCTACGAATAAAACCTTATAAAATACGCAACTATTAGCTTAAAAATGGAAAACAAAAAATATTACTAGAAAAAAATTTAAAAATACAATTTATAATAACAAATCAACCATGGGAATTTAAGCCCAAATTAAATGCTGTAAATAAATTCAGCTATACCAAACAAAAAGTGTACATAAAATAAATCTTTTGTGCATTAACAGAACATCATCATACGTGTTTAAAGCATTTAAAATAATCAAAAAACTAAATATCCATAATGTTATTTAATTCTTTAATGATTCACGAGGAATTATTAAACAAAAGTTCACTTCAAAATTCCAGATAATGTTATAATTATTCATTAAAGAACTCTTTTCTTGAATAAAATTATTGACCATAATTTTTATAGTTATTAAATTACTGTACTCAAGACCTAAATAGCTGACAACACGTAATTTCACGATTCATTTCATAAGTATAAATAAATAGTTATTTCTAATGCTTAATGCTAAAGCTAAACAGTTCCATTGCCTGCCCTAACACGGTGCCTAATATTCTACCCTACAATTTTTCAATACCAAAGTCAGAAACCAACTAGAAGTCAACACGAGGGCGGACCTTAAAGTAGCTTATGCCAGCTTTTTCAAAAATACACAGAGGAGAAAATCTCTAACAGTTCCAAAGGAGCGATGTTGCACTAAATTTGCGCCTGTTATTGCTTTCGAATTATTATCAAATTGCCCCATTTAGAACGATAATATTAAATTGGATGTTTTTCTACCAAAATATTGCTACCTTTCCCAAATTATTGGTAGTTAGTTTATTTATAGTCACGTTAACCACAATTTGCCTATTTCACCATCTGCCAGAATAAGACATACTTAAAAGTCATTCATGTTGAACATGAAAGTATTTAAATGTTGTTGGAACAATGGCATTAAAACAGTCTTTAAGAATGATCTGCGTGGGAACATCTGGTATATTTCTGGTCAACCCCCATCGGGAATTAATTAATAATGCCGATTCTGTGGAATAAGGGAATCGGAAATTAAATAATAATGCCGATTCTATGGTATGAGGGAATACGCGATGAAATAATGGCTAAAATCAACCGCGGTTTCAACATTAAAATAAATTAATAAACAATTAAGACTGAAGTGGCAGATATTAATCAGAAATGTCTTGATTAGAATCAAGACTTAAAAAAGTATCGATAAGACTGAGGTTATCACTTGTCTGAAGGATCAGAAATTAATTTTTCTTTTTAATTGAAAGTTAAAGGCATGCTTAAGAAAAAACAACGTTCCATTACCGTTTTCCGTTGAAATAACTTATTTTACAGGTAATCAATTTCAAAAATTTACTTATCTCGGGTTTTCGGGCACAATTCCATTCCCCCAAAACATTTTATCATTACATTAATTACTTTTGAGAGATAACGTGTCAAAATAAGCTTTAAAACAATAGAAAACTGAATGAGCGGTCTGTTTAGCCATGACCAAAACTTTCAAATCAGTGTTGCCAATGTTAGAAAGTGGATTTTCCCAATTCCATTTTAAAATTTCACTCATTTCCCGCACCCCCTTTTTTACAGTCATATTTATCTGGACTATTTTATCCTACTAAGCTTAATATGGAATATCACTCCGCATGGCTTTGACAATATGTACAAATGCTCCAAAATGCTATTAAGCTTAAAAATTCTCAAAATATGCTTTCTTTCTTTTTCAGTGGCAAACTTAAAATCACCGAATTTATTTCAAAATGTCGCTTGAAATTATTAAACCGGACAAAATTTTGGGAAAATACACTAATTTTAACTGCACAGTCTGCACTATTAACCCTTTAACAGGAAAATTCAGACATTTGATCGATTTCGGAAAAAAATATTACCTTTTCCCCACAGAGCCTAACACCAAACCTAAATTTCCCACGATGTGAGAGATTACCCACACATTGGCAACACTGCTTTAAAAAGTTACAACAAGCACCCTTTCGAGACATGTCCAGAACAAATTAGTGCTTAACCCTCTAATAGTACGACCACGGAGAATTGATGTAAACTGTAGTTGAAATATCATCATGTGCGACCAGCGGCACTGAATAGTCTCAAAAAAATTGTTAAAAACTAGAGAGAGAAATAGGTGAGTAGCATTAATCATGTCCTGAGCTATGAGAATGAACAGTATGACTGTTGACTGAACTACACTAGACATTACATCATTTTGCATAACCACGAGTAAAAATTTAACTGTCCCTACTTAATTTTCCGCCATTGTTTTCCACTGTTCCACTGCGAAGCATGTCGGGCACAAATGGGGGAACCTTTTAAAACTCAAAGTCATACACGTACTCTCTCAAAAGTAATTAATGTAATGATAAAATGTTTTGGGAGAATGGAATTGTGCCCGAAAACCCGAGATAAGTAAATTTTTGAAATTGATAACCTGTAAAATAAGTTATTTCAACGGAAAACGGTAATGGAACGTTGTTTTTTCTTAAGCATGCCTTTAAGTTTCAATTAAAAAGAAAAATTAATATCTGAACCTTAAGTCAAGTGATAACCTCAGTCTAATCGATACTTTTTTAAGTCTTGATTCTAATCAAGACATTTTTGATTAATATATAAATGTAGTAAAGCTAAATTAAAAAGTAAACACCAAATTTGAAATGTTAATATCAAAAGATGTTCTTGGAATATTGAGATGAAACAGAGCATTATAGCTACACAACTACTAAAAGAATCGTAATGCCGAAAAATATTTAAAATATTTCCTTCTAATGTTCTTCAAAAAGAAAATGATATAGTTAAGTCAGTTTAATAAACTTAATTCCTAAACTAATTTTAAACATAGCTATCATTAACGTTATATTTCTTGGGAACAATTATATCAGAACTTTTGTAAATATAGGGTATATAAGGCGATTGATTCACACTACGGAATAAGAAAATGCGCAAGTGCGTGAGCAATTGGTGGAAGCCCTGCCATTGGGAAGTAAGACGTTTCTCGTAACCCTAGTTGCTCGCCGCGTACAGTTTAAGCCTAACGACGATGTTGGAGAAGAAGCCAGTGTTACAGTTTGGTGTCTATGTGGTATAGACGAAAGACCAGTAGATGATTTTGCAGAATGGAAGCCGCATCATAATAGAATGCTTAAGAAGTTACAATGAATTAATACTTTTGGTAGAAATTCAAGGTGGATGAGCTATTTCAGTTCAATACTTTTTACAGTCTCGTGGTTGGAAGCATTTTGCTAAATTTTGGATGCGTGTTTAGAAAACTTTAGATTACCTTTTGAAATAGTGTAATTAAACGTATCATTTCCATCCTTACCATAATCGGTTATGTAATTTTATATGATAAAATATTTTTTTCGGTCTCAATTCTAAAAATAACTGGAAAGAGCTAACGCATACGATATTTTGTTGCTTAGGATAACTTAAAAGGGGTGAATGGATCAAACATAATTTCCACGAAACGTTTCTTTGACTTTTGATAAACAGCTTTCTTTCTGGCATGAGAATGACGACGCGGATCTTTAAAATACCTTTTAAGTATTTCTTTTACGAGTACGACCGTCGCTACTACCAGTCCTACAAAGTATAGCTTTGATGCTTCAAAAATGATTTTTATGCCGAGTGGACTCCAACTGTCAGTTTGCGATGCCTCTTCATATAAGTCTTTCAAATAAAGATCCATTTTACGGAAAAATGTTTCTTCTTGATAAGTTTCACGAAACGTAAGAGCTCTGAAAGATAAAAAAGTATAGTCAGCCTCGAATTTGTTTTACGTCTTGTGTGCTCAGACAATGAGGCGAGTGATTCGCTTATCGATTGAAGATTTATGAGTGACCAGCCTCTTGCTGGCGTTGGCGCTACCCTTAACAGTGCTGAAATTGTTACACGTCACATGAAAATTTGCGCAACTCACAAAGAAAATATGTGCCCAACAAAATATTTTGAGAATTTTAGGAACGAGAAAATGCAAGCCTACATTCAAACTGATGTTGAAAACCTACAAGTTACACATCTCCGAGGTGAAAATTGGTTGATAATAGCGTACCACCTATAATTTCGATTGCACATGATCGATTATACGCTGCAAGGGAAAATTATATGTGACTTTATTCACAAAAGGGATAATTTTGGGGATTTCCACCTCATTCCTGCTGTCTTGCTAAGTTCTACGATCCCATAATCTTATGTGACAATGACTGCTAATATAGACCAAGTAGGCGTGATTGACCTTGGTTGAAGAATGCATACGTCAACGTAACCATAGCAAGTTAGAAAAGATGAATACTGTACCACATTAGCACATACGAACTCCCCACCCCCAACCGCACTTAGAAAATACGGAAATGTGTTTACGTGACTTGTTCTTTGGCTGCGACAATTGAGCGGAATTTTGCAGTACCCTAACAAATAAATGGTAAAGGTCCACTAGCTAAAACGGGGCGACATTTTTGTGAGCGCCAGTGAGAGAACAAGGAGGATGAGACAAAAAATACTTCAGTTAAAAAATAGACAGAGGCCAGTGAAAATATTTTAAATTCAACGCATGGGTCATGCCAAGGCGTCCGACATTTACGCGAAATCCCGTACGCTTCTCGCAAAATCGCGAAATCTTTCAGAAAAAATCACGAAATCTTTGAAGAAGTCAAGAAATCCGGAAATCAACGAAGAAATCACGAAATCATTGGCAAAATCGCGAAATCAAGGAAGAAAATTTTTGGCGAAATCCCGAAAAGAAAGAAGAAATCTTTGGCGAACCCGCGAAATCAAAAAAGAAGTCACGAAATCATTGGCAAAATCGCGAAATCACGACATTCCGTACGCCTTTTTGGGATGGTCGGACCCCTCCGTTTAAATTAACCCTTGCTATTATAGCCTCTTCAAGTTATGGAAATCAAATTTCTGAATTTAGTTTTGAACAATGAATATCCCAATTATTTTAAATATTGAATGATATAGCAACAACTGCAGGAGTAAGTTTTAAACGAGTAATAGCGATTTCCACTGACTGCTCTAAAGAGTGCTCTCAGTGTTAGGATGACGTAACTGCCCTCAGCGAGTTTTGGAGAGAATAGTTTCGTCAGTGGAACACGATCGAGAGATCAGAGCGCGCTCTGAATAATCAAAATTGGCGCCGGAGACGAAATTGTAATAAAGTGTGTATATCTTGACGCAAATGGGCCGAAACTAATTAATAGAATTATCATTTCAATTAATTTTCAAAAAATCTATTTTGAATAATGATCGACAACGTCTCTGATATAATTATTGGTTTTAGGAAGAGGCGTAATATCTTTAAAGTAATGATAAAACCTCGTATTCTTCATCTTCAGAATTTTAAGAAGATGATTCCAGAAATAAATAAGCATAAGCGAGAACCTGTCTTCCATGAGATACCGCATGGTCCGCCATTTTTATTTTATTACGTCATACTCGAGCACCCTCGCTCCGTCGAATTTTTGAGAGCACGAAAGAGCAATTCTCGGGCAGTTTTTGGGGTCAGTGGAAAACGCGATTCTGGGCGAGTGTTGCACTCGTGTTCCCAGTGGCGGACGAAAACGCGCCGAGAGTGCACCGAGAGTGCACTTAGAGTGCTCTAGTGCAGCCAGTGGAAATCGCTATTAGTTAGCCCTTTTCCCAGCGCCGTCACCAGCTAAAAATTTTAGATTGGGTCAGGGAAGGGCCAAAGAAAATGGACTTTATTTGTGGCTTGACCTTTAGAACATTTCCCATAAAAATTAAGAATACTGTGGTTAATTACCACCGTAATTACCTTTTCTTATTTTACCCGAGAAAATCGTAAATTAGAGTTACGCGGGTAAATTACTTTTTTTAATTGCGATGTTGATTGCAGAATGCCTTTACTCTCAATAGTGGTAAGTACATGAAATTTAAATTTTCAAAAAATTTTAAAAAATACTTGCGACGTGCTAGCAATTTTATCAGTATTTTTATGAACTCCCCGTGATCTAATTAGTCAGAAACAATTGTTAATTTATGGGGTATCGCAAAGTGAAATCCTATCGTACTGGGTTGGTGAATTTCCGTGATTTCATTACAAATATGGTTACCATCATTTGTACTACATATCGAGCTTGAAATAGGGGATGACCATGGCTCAATTTTTTTTTTGGGTTTAGGTTTAGGCGGAAAGAATCTTGTCAAGACTAAGGCCCGTGAGGGATAAGAGGTTGCTTTCTGTTAAGATCGGTTTCAATTGGGTTTTACAACTATTGAGACTGATGTCAAAAAATTCCATAGGACGGACCTCAAATTTTATACGAGTATACATTAACCTTACACTCCTCAAGAGTCGTATTCCCATACTTTTCTTCATTAGCCTTGCTTTTTTAAAAAGCTCTAATTCTACAGCATGCTTTATCATATTTTATTTTGCGCTGTGTGACATGTATATAATAAAACCGTTGCCTGTTATCAATCATCAATCCCCTGTTGCAGTGAATGAGTCGGTCTTCTGAGGAAAAAGACTGCAATTTTTGCAACAAACTTTGTCCATCTGTAGAATTTGTTACTATATAATTTAAGATTATTATTATAGATTTTCGTGCAAACTTGCGTAGCCTGAATGAATTTTAAGATAATATTTACATACAATGCATTGAATTTCTCTTTTATATTCATACTGAAGTTCTTGTTAGAGTCAAACAAAATTCCCATTGGCTTAGTATTTGAAGGATTTCCGAGACGAACGTAATGCTTTTTCTTCGCAGGAAGCTTTTCTTTTATTTTGTCGAGCAGTTTCATGATACGTTCTCTGTATCCTACGAGAATCATTTGATCATCGAAGAAATATTTAAAAAAGTTTTGAAAATCCTCAGGATTGTCGTAGAAGGCTCTATCCAAGAAAGTTATCTTCATGTCGTATAAAAATTTGCAGTTCTTCACGGGCTAAAAGTAGTCACAAATTTAACCAATCCATAAATTTTTATTCTTTAAAACGGGAAGCCTTCATATGAGCAGTTTCCGTATGAGTAGCGGTCCTGATAACCGTGGTTCCCCAAATAGCAGTTCCCTGAAAATGCGGTTTACTTGTTACGGCAGTTCCATGTACAGCTGTTCTCGTAAACACGGCGTACCATTACAGCAGTTCTCAAAAAAGCTGTACAACCGAGAAATGAAAAAGGATAGTCGTTTTTGAAGGTGTAGGTTTGGTTTGGTTATTTGGACCCCCCTAGTATTGGGGTCAGTTTAGATATTGTTATTCCGACCCGAAGAGTATTAGGTCAGGTAAGCTTGGGTTAGCGTATGATGATCTTGTTGGACATAATAGGTAAGATAAAGTGTAGGGTTAAGAGGTTAAAAACTCAACCTGAAAACTGCTATTTCCCAAAACAGCAGATTTGCACTACGCCGCTGTTTTTATGAAATCGCGGTTGCTATTTCGGGAACCTCTCGTCTGGGAACTTCTCATACAAGGTACACCCTTTAAACCCATCTAAATTAGATTTTCTTATATAAATGGGTTTGAATAAACGTTACTTCATCCACTCTAATTTATAATTGAAATATCTTCCCTAAATAGTCATTAATTTCACTCCTGAATCATCATTAAAACACGATTAACATTCATAAATTAATTAATTCGATGTAACTAAAGGAACATGCTACGAATAATTCGCTTTCTGTTTTAAACTAGAAATTTGGGTGTAACGAGGCAAGCAGCATTTGTTTGGAATTTACCGAACGGCCTTTAAGTTCTCTGTAACAATTCCACCCCAAGGAATCGTGTCTCCAAAGCAGAATTTTGGAATTCGGGAAGGATTCAAGGTCTGAAATTTCGTTGATCAAATACTTTTTTACCGGAACGAAGTTGGTTTTAACTCCAGAGCAAAAAAACGTTGCTAAAAAAAAGCAAGATGAAGAAATAGACAATTTCGTGATTCGGGACGATATTTCAAACTTAATAGTGTCGTATTCAGGAACATCTAAATTGGAATAGAAAACATCTTAAAGTAAAAAATTGCTTAAATGATATTAAAATTCTACATCAAAAGGAACACTGATAGTTACTTTATCGTTTATTAGCTAACACCTTTAATAATTAAACCATCCGAAATTGTGTGGCAATACTGCCACAATTGTACAGCAAGAATTAAGAAATCGTTAATAGTATCTTTATGTATGTGTTAGCGTGGGAGACGTCATCGATTGAACGAATGCCTGACCCATTGAACGAGTGCCTGACCCATTGAAAAGAAAGACACAAGATGAGACGGTTGGATGTAGGTTATACTTTTGCGCGGCACCGGCCAAATTACTATAATTATTATTAAAATATGGCCCAAGGGATGGGATGCCACATCGTACCGTACTTAAAAGGCGTAGAGAACAGTTATGTGAATAGCCCTGCTTGTGTTAAAAGAATTACCCTCAATTTATTTACTTCTATTATTATTCTAATAGTGCAACACAAAACGAACAAGTTGGAAAAACCAAAATATTACCTCTCCGAGTCAAGAACCGCGGAAAAAACATTTTTGCCACCGGTTTTAACCTGGTTTAAATTTTCCACCTATGGCAAAAACTTGCCAACCCTGTTTGCTGATGTCATGTTTTTACCAAGAATCTGATACGCATGCGCAAGCGTTATGGCTTCTATTATGAGCCCATCCCTTGGACCGTCTTTTAATAATAATAAAAGTAATAGTAATCCGCCTGGTGCCGTGCAAAAGTATAAACTGTGCGCAACCGGGCACATCAGCGAAAAAGCTGAAAATTAATGATTCGCGCTTTTACTTAGGAAAAACATTCTTTGGAGGGGCTTCAATTTCGCGTGATCGTGTGGGTTGTGATGTACTCAACCAAACAGTACACGTGACCTGGCCAGGCTGAGATAAGAGTTCGGAACAGAATGATTGATCCCTACTTACACGCAAGTTTGACACAAACTGTTAGAGTGCGCCTGCAAAGGCTCACATTTCTGTGAACTTGATCATGCATGATAAATGGGCGTCAAATACATTGTCCAAATCCTTATTCTATGAAGACTTAAGACTGACATCCATCGAAAAGAGTTCTAGCGAACTGAAAACCGAGCATCGAGACTAACAATGGAGCGGCCGTGCCGATTTTCGAATCCCCGCTGGAGTAAAAGATGGAAAGGTTCTAGCTAACTGAAAGCCGTGCAATGTGGTTCTAGCGAACTGAAGATGAACAATGGAGAATTTCATTCAGGGGAAAGCAAAAATTCGAGAGGAAATAAAATTAAAAGGATTGCTGCTGTTCATCTTCTGTTCGCTAGAGCCACATTCGGCACGGCTTTCAGTTAGCGAGAACTCTTCCAACTTTTGTACGAGTGGGAATTCGAAAGTCGGCACGGTCGCTTCACTGTTAGTCTCGATGCGCGGTTTTCAGTTCGCTGGAAATCGGCCTTTAAAGAAAATGTCGGCTCCGTTGGTGCTCCTAACATGCTGGATAATCTTCTACACACACCAATTTTACCTTTACAAAGGTAATAACCAGTCAGAACTCGTCCACAAGGGTGGAACTAAAACTAACCTTAGCTAAGCTTGCTAGGCCCTTCAAGCCCACGCCTCGACTATGGGAGCATCTAGATGCTTTTGTTCAAACATGGAAGAACTAGGCGAGATGGAACAGCGACGAAGATAGCGGAGCCTCTAGGAGAAATGAAGCGAATGACGTAGGAGAGCTCTCCGAGATAGTGGGAACAGAAAATTCGATCTGCGCAATATTCGCGCGCCTCTGATTTGTTATTGGATACAGCTGTTTATGTTGACGTTTAAAGCCGACGCAGCGCTGAACCGTCCAACTCGCGAAACTTGGCGAGAATAGCGTAAGCCAATGTTCACTAAAATTTAAAATTGAACTGGCGCGCGCCAACCGACGTGTGCAGCCTTTCCACGTACACACCGTTAGGAAGGGAGGAGGAATCTAAAGGGGTATTCAAGTTTTTGGGCGAAAGGTTTTTCAACACTAGGGGGCTGTTCCATCTCTCCTAGTTCTTCCATGGTTCAAAAATACCACAGCCAAGATTGCTTAAAGAATACAAATCTGTCCAAAGACATGCGAATTGTGCACTGTCACATGCACAGAAAGTGGGATTAAAAGGGTATACATATTCTTAATTCACCAGGCAATGAATGGCATCAACATCTTCCTAAGCGAGCACTATGCCAATTAATAATTTTGCTGATTTTATTAGCGTTCACAAATTACAGAACCCTGATATTTCGAACTTTATTTATTATCAGTTTTTCATTTCAATCGATCACTTCATCAATCGAAATCTAACACACATTCAAGATATCGATCATGATTATGATGATTCCGCTTTAACTTAACTTACATTTTAGTGTTAACAACCAAATGACTTCCGCAAATTTCAAAAAGAACAAAACATGGACGTTTCTAGTCTGATCAACAGAGCAGCTCTTGGCAACCCGGGTTAATACACACAATAGTAATGTCCAAATAACTAACACTGAACATATCAACCCGTAAATCTATAAAGAAAATAATAATGTTTGTTCATTGGCACTACCAAAAGTGAAAAGTATTTTCTATTTCACTTTAGGTATCGCCGTTCAAAACTAATACGTGTGACGAGCTATCTAAAGTTTAATTTAACGATGGGAGAAAAGTCGGGTAAGCTACGAAAGTTAAGATAAAATGCCATGTTACTCTTATGGCTGTACCAGAATAATTCGTTAGCGCGGCTAACTCGACTGTCTGTACTGTACCTTAGAAACTGATTTACCAGGTACATAAATTTGAGGACCTCTATACCAGGATAGTCGACTCTGCCCTTGGCCTATGTAAACCGATTTTCCAAACGCGACCCTAGAACGAAAAAAAGGGGGAAACTAGTTCTGAGCCCCCCGAAAAGCAAATTATGTTCCGTAACAAACTAGAGGCCGCTAGGAGCAGTTGCTTCCGCAACTCTTGTGCCATGCCTCTACCGGACGGTAACAGAAACTGTCAGGGGCAACCCTCCTGGTTTGCTCCATGGTCCTATCACGTGGTCCTATGCAAGAAAATAGTTTTGGAGCCGTCGCCAATTGATATAGCATTAAAGAGGTTATTTATAATTAGAGGTTTATGATTGGTTAACCGCTGTTTCGTCCGTCTTCTTAGTTTATACGGCGGAAAAGACACAAAATCCACGGAAAAAGCTAGGAAAACGTTAGACGCACGTACTTTATGCGGGATGTCATATCGGCCTTTGGTTACACATGTATAAGGGCACAAAAATAGAAAATACTTCCCAAGCTTCCAGCAGCTTGATTAGTCCCAAAATAGACCTTTCCAAAATGATCATGAGGCCGGGGCACCTTATTGAAATGGTCCTGCCACACACAAATTAACTTACCTTCCATAAATCACCGGTAAATTACCAAATCCCGCAGAAATTACCGATTTATATACAGCTGCCGTCTTGGTAGCAAGTGCCGCAAAAATGTGTAAAGCAGTCAAACTAGGTGTGTTCACAGTTCAACTTTGTTTAAGTTTAAACTATAAACCTATAGGTTCCCACTTGACCGAAAATTTTAGCGATGCGTCAAAAATTGAGATTTTAGTTCGGTTCACACATACGACACAATTCAGACCAAAAAGGGCGGTCAACCGGTTGTCACGTGGCACGAGTTGGAATTGGGACTCGGAGCCAGAAGAACTTAAGCCTTGGCCTTTGATTTTCCCTTGATGGTATCTTAATTAAGGAGCTTACTTCTACCTAATGAAGGTCAGAGATTCATTTCAAAGGTTTATTACATACAAACACAGTGATAGCGACTCGCAATCAAATCTGATTAGAGAATTCAGACTCAAAAGTTCACAACAGGCAAACGTGGCAATGGCGACTGGCGAGTTGAAAAAACCTCAATGTGGCGCTAAAAAACTCCCTTATTATGACGTCAACAGAAGCTTCATCCCGAAACAAACTTTGATTGGTTATGAAAATAATTTTACGTCGTCCTCTGCGTCAAAAATAGAACACCAATTCTGTCCGATCGAAAGATGTTTTGGTCGCGTTCTGCGGAAGATGTTTTACCGCAGAAGTTCTTACGCAGCGTTTCCGTCGTGTTTTCGGTCAAGTGGGAACTAAACTTTAGCACGTGAAAGTATAAATTAAAGACTGAACGGTAATTGTTGTTTTCCAAAATTTCAATTGGTAAATTATCGTTATCATTTTCGCTAATTTCACATCTCTAAACGCGTGAGGCTTGGGCTATTTTTGGTATTTTAAGTTAAGCCTATTTTAATTTAAAATAAGCATTAAATTAGCGTAACTACTGGAGTGATTTTAGCACGAACACTGGCGGAAGAGTTTAAGACCACCATCTGTCTGCCCAGTATAGCTTTTTTTGTGGAACGGTCTATTGCCCTTGAAAAACTAGATTTTCAATAGCGTGAAATTTTGGGCATACCAAACAGCTCTACACAATTTTTCCGGAAATGTAACATAACATACCAATGTGGTAAATGCTCCATATATATCAGAACTGACATCTGTCTTATAAGGATGCGTTGTCAAAATTGTTAAAAATTCGTATTTAACCGGAAGAGATATACTGTTCAAGTTAGTGGAATTATAGAACGTGGTAAAAATGTTTTCCTAAAAAATTATTAAACTTCATAAAATTTTAAATTTTTCACATTGAAAGAGAATGCGTGAAGTTTGATATTTTATGGACTTGTCTTACCTTAAACAAGAGATTATTCCTGAATTGCGCAAACCTACAAAGAAACAATGAATTAATTATTGAATAGAGTTACTACTTTGTGTTTTCTAAGCCTTTGTCGACGAAAATTATCCCTAATTTGTCAATAAAATCATAAACAGTCAATGTTTCCTGCCTTCATTTGATTGCACCTGTAAACAAGCCACAGGCCTAGTGTGGAAATCCCTTCATAGGTAAAGCTCAGACTATTCTTAATTATATAATCATTTTAATGGAACCGGTAATATTCAAGACCAGTTCCAGCACATTCAAATTGAAGTAGTTCAATTAAACTGCAGGAGCTTTGCCTTCGAGCATGGATTATTGCACCCGCCTTAGTGCTAACCTTTGGTGTTATTTTAATGGCGTAAAAAGTGTAATTCTTATTGTTATTATGTTACTTATGGCATGGATTTAGTATAGAAGATTACGCTTCATGAATATATTCACCGCCTCCTATATACTATAGTGTATAGGAGGCCGTGATATATCACTCACTTTAAAACACGCACCACATTTATTCCTCGTCTGAAATGACGCGAACTGGTTTGTGACGTAGAATTTGAGGCAAATTCGGTGAAGGAAGGGGTGAGTAGCACGCGCGCCGAGGGAAAGAGAAAGTTTGCCTCAATTTCGACGTCATCAGCGAGCTAGTACCCCCACCCACGCGAATTTTTATGACATAAATGTGGTAAAAATTGAATTGCCTTACCGAAGGCTACAGGGATATACCCATTAAGCGTAAGCTTCTATACTAAATCCATGGCGGTAGTCTCTATTTTTATAATCTAGATGCTTAAGGTATCTAGAAATCCAACTTAGAAACGTAGAATTAACAAAGTAAAAAGAAGAAACAACAAAATGGCCACAACGTTCCTACAGTAATAAGACACTGTTAGTTTATTTCTGGTGCAATTTTTTTACTAGTTCTAGAGAAAAACCATTTTACTTTAATTGATTTACTTCTAGTGAAAGCAAACTCAACTTCAGTTGATCATCTCAGTAAAGTACAGAGTCTTCATAAAATTGTTACCTCTCAGAATGAGCTATGGTCGCGGAGAGGTTAGGACTAGCCGTATCTGATAGACTATTCCATTAATTCCGCCAGATAATCAAACTAACAGAGTATCTTAGGTTTTTTCCCTCGCGCCAAGTAGCATCGCTAGATTCAAGGCGAAATGGCTATAGGCTTCCCGTCTGGCGTTGCCTCTTGACGTGAAGCAAATAACCTAAGATGGTGGCCTTCCGCTTGTGAATGAAAAGAAGAAAAAATCATGCGGAATGAAATAAATATATTTGTCCAACAAAGTTCTCAGTTTTTTTTCTAAATATTGGGCATTCAACATCATGATGGATTTTGATTTGCGCAATTAGTGAAAAGTCTAGGAATAATTTATAAGATGAACATGTCCCCCCAAAATATTTGTGCTAAACATTGAGCATGTATAGGCCTCATAAGACAATTAAATATGTCTTATGATGTATCATTAGACATATTTCATTTCCAAAACTAATTAAGTTACGATATCATTAAGAAAACCCCGTCAGAGATTTTCTATTTATACTCAATCCGAACTCGCATTGTTAATCTCTGTGGAGCTTAACATTAAGAGGTCAATATATTTTTCGAGTTAGACCACACGACCAAGCGCGTACACTTTTTAGAACCTAACTTTACAGCACTAGCAAAGGCTGAATAGGTATAGTACATTTTGCATAGGTTTCAAAAAATTATTTTTGAACCACGCGCTACATTTCATTATAAGTTCCAATTCAAACTTTCACCATTTCGGTTCTCAAATTAAGGTCAAATGATTTTTCTAAAGCCTTTTGGGCCTACCTTTTGTGTTTCCCACAGCCGACTCGATCACGATTTTGGCTGCACTCGCTAAAGAAGCCGTCCAATTGGCATCAAAAAGTCTATCACACATTTTAACCGAAAAAATCTAAGGAGTCAACTTTTAACATGGCCGTCTATGGGAGGACGTTTTTTGCACTAATTCTGTAACAATTGGCTCAAATAATTTGAAATGTTAATGATATGTGCAAAGTAAGGTTTGTTATTTATTTGCAAAGATTGTAAAAGTTTCTCTATCATAGTTTTTTGTAAAAAAATTAAAAGGGCTTAGTCTTGAAAGAGTTAAAATGTGTTTTCTTCAGTTTCACTCGTTCGAATCTCTCGAAATTTTAATGAGAGGTATATTTAAGGGTTTCAAATTATCGTGCAAAGTTTCAAAGTTATAAAACGATGAACTATTTTCCTAAAAATTACCCAAGTTACTAGAAAGGTTGTGATTATGCGCAAACAAAATAATAATTTTACCTAAAATATTTACGAAATTATCAATTTATTAATGTATTATAATGTATATATGGTACCAATGTGACAATCCATAACGAAGGCATCCAGTAAAGAGCGATTTGGACTAGATTCAGTCTAGATTCGAAAAAAATTTTGCTAAAGCTTTTTTAATGAACTCAGGCTCAATAATGTTAAAAGTAGTATAAGAACACCTCTGTCTTCAGAAAACCATTCTCGGTTGCAATGCCTCCCCACAAGGATTCCAACCATCCTCTTTCCCAAAAACTTACAGCGTTTCATTCTTACATCAATAGAGCGACATTGATTTGCTCTGACCATGAATGTCTCAATAAAGAAATCCGCATGATTAAAGCCATTGCAAAAGATCGAGTTTTCAACGAAGACACCTTAATTAGAAGCATCGACTGGATATACATCCGTAACAAGATTTACAGTAAAACAAAACTTCCTAGAGAAATTAAGCCTAAATAAATGATTGTACTCCCATATTATAAATATACTTCTGAATTGATTGGTAATGTGTTCAGCCAAAGCGGTATAAAACCCATATTCAAACCAGTAGGAAAAATTCAAAATTTGATAGGTTCTTTGAAAGATCCGATCCCAATCTCGAACAAATTTGGCATCTACCAAATTACATGTTCCTGTGACCATGCATATATAGGTCAAACCAAACGCAATTCAAAATTCAGAGTTAACGAACACAAAAATTACGTCAAAAATAATGATGACTCTTCAGCATTGACAGAACACATCACCAAACACCCTGATCATACAATAGATTTTATTAATATAAAAAACATTGCGATGTTAGACAACTACATTAAACTTAATGTACGCGAATCATTAGAAATCTATAAAAAACGTATAAAACTATTAGCTTTAAACCGTGACGACGGTCCGAGTAGCTGTATTATTGAACTTTGGAATAGAAAAATCCCCGCCCTTCATGGAACTATATGTGATGATTGTTAATTTAAGACAGAAAATCTCGCCCCTTAATTCAGACCTGATGATGCATCTGTAAGATGCAAAACTAGTCGTCGGAGCTCGGTTAAATTTTTCCGAGTTTTTAAAATTTTATTGCGTAAATAAAGTTGAATTTTTATAAATACCTAGTATTTTATACGCAATTAGTCCGGTAATTGATTTTTATTAATTATAAGATATGTTGGTAATCGTTTGATACGTAAAGAGAATCAGTCGTATTCATGTTTTTACACAGGCTCTAATAACAGAGCTGTGCTAATTAATTAGTTAGCTAATTGAATTTCTAATTAATTAGCAACATTTACTAATTGAAAATGGTAATTGAATTTTAATTACTTAGTGCTAATTGAGAAGTAATTCTAATTAATTAGTATGAATCGGAAAGGCAATTATCTAATTAAAACTTAATTAGATTTAGGATTAACTAATTAGCTAATTGAATTTTCAATTAATCTTTTACGCCAATTTGTTGTAAAAAAAATCGAGGAATTAACTCTTGATTCATCTATTTGAATATGAAAAAGCCTTATTATATCGATGAGGAAACCTTAGTCCTACTCTAAATTTTTCAGCTCCTCAAACATGAGAGAATACTAGTACTAGTAGAAAATTTCGTAGTTCGCAGCTGCTCCATTTCGAAATTTCGACTGTTTTACCTACTCGAATTAATAGCAGTGCGCATGTATTTACTACTCAGGAGTCCATTATAGGAACTGTGGCAAGAAAATGAAGAAATAAGAAAAATTTTAACATGACGGAAGGCTCAAGGCTTGTCTCATTTTTCGAGAATAATTCATGGCTTCCGTACCCGTTTTTCAATGGCATTAAACATCACCAAAGTACTAAACCCATGAGCACTTTTAAACTTTTATGTTTACTTATGGTTTCTTTTTTACCTTAATTAGAAAATAGTAATTCTAATTAATTAGTTTGATAAATAAATGTCTAATTTCTAATTGAATTGAATTAGTTTCTATGTCTAATTGCTAATTTGCTAATTAATTAGTTCATAAATATTTCCCTAATTGCTAATTTACTAATTAATTAGTTCATAAATATTTCCCTAATTGCTAATTCTAATTCAATTAGTTGTCAGCTAATTAGCACAGCTCTGTCTAATAATTAGAAGAAACAAATATGCTTTCGTCACAGGAATTAAACGGGGAAATAAATAGGGTTGACCCCTAAAAACGGTTTTTACCTCTTTGATTTTGAACATTTCTCTAAGGTTAAAGCCAAGAGCTTCACACAACGAGTTAAAAGGATAACTTCTGTTAAATGATTTGATGTAAAATACTTGTTCGCAATCGAATAGCCTTGGTTCTAGTAGCCAACTTTGCCTGCAGTCAACTGATTTATGTTTGGGAGTTAGCAATTATTTCGTCATCAATGATGCGATTTGAGTTAAACACACCCGATACACTAATTGATTTGCATAGATGTATAACTCTACCCTTATTTACACAACAAAATGCGTAGCCGATGGAACTGTGTAGGCTTTTCATTCACTTTAAAGGAAAACATTATGTCACGGAAGTCAATTTGTATATTGTGAAAAATGTAAAAGCGATGTTCCTGAAATTGCCCACAACTGTTAACAACTCTGTAAATATAATTAAAGTGTCTTCTGTTTCTTGTAATAGAAATAAAGAGCAACACTCCGTTAAGTTGTTAGTAAATCTCAACAAATTAGAGCTACTTAGATATTAAATTGGAATTATTTAAAACCATTAATAATAAGGAACGTATTAACGCATTGACGCTCTTCTAGGTTTGAACTTTTTTCGATAACGTCATTATGGTCTATAATCGAACTGTCACAATACTGAACAATCCTTTTTTGGCATATATTTTGAGAGCCCATAACTCCGAGACGGAGCGCTTCAGCCGAAAATTTGTTATCTTTTCTGACGTCTTTGACTCAAAAACGCGCTAGTTCATTTTTTTGCAAACTTTTCAGAAACGCACTGTAAGTAATGAGATTTAATGTAATTAAAATTCAAAAAATGATAGTGTAACATGGCTGCCAGATTCCTGGAGTTTCTACTCCTTGGATCTGGCAGGGTGTTATGCCTCCATGTTACATGCTCCTCCTCATAACCTAATCTCTGTGATTCTTAGTAAAATCAGTCTCTAGTCAGATCTCGGACTGAGCGGTTGCCTTTTATTTTTATATATAGCGTTAAGTTACGGTATAGTCGGGTTAATCCCTTGTTTGATAAAAGAAAGTTTAAGAAGACTTGTCTCTTCTATTTTGGATTACTAAAGTAAGTTGTCTTTATTCATTTTATGGCCCTCGGGAAATTCCCCCCTTAGTTTAATTAATCCTTACCGAGGGTTACATAATTGGCGCCCGAACAGGGACCCGATCGATAAAACTAGGCCTTAAGCCTTGGTCAAGTCCCGTATTCAAACTGTTTATCATTGTCGGTATATCCGCCCCCCACCACGTGGTGCTAAGCCTTGGCTTCCACAATGATAAATCATTAAAGATAATTGAATTAAATTAAATCTAACTTAATCATGAAAAATTTTAATAATTAAATGAAATTGAAATTATCTTTATATTTGATGTATTGAAATTAGATAACTTACTTGTATATTTGTGTAAACTTAACTTAAATTGACTGTTGTAAAGTAAATTGATTTTTTAAACTTGATTATTAACTAATAAATAATGGCATATTCGGACAACAAACATGGAGGTCTCCTCGAACATCAGAGGATGAGGAGGAGGATTTAATATTAAAGAAAAGGGAAGAACTAGTAAAACAAGATCTGTTTGCATCTATGGAAGATGATGGCGATACGTTAGCACCGCCAGAAACAGATGATCCATTGGAGGAATTTAACCGGAAACTTCGTATTGAGGAAGAGAAAGACGAAGAAGATTCAAGAAAGAGGACTGCAGCCTCTTCAGAACCGGAATTCTCTCCCTACCAACTATTCCCTCATAAGAGTATTGATGCCCCTAAGGGAAGTTCAACTCCCTCTAATTTCCCTCTCAAACTGGGATTGATTCCCTAGATTCTCCCAAATCAACGTCCAAAAAAGATAAATCTAAAGTTAGTTTTGCTAATACACTACCTAATCCAAGAGTTAGAGCTATCGGAACCCAAACTTCTCCGTCCCAACAAATGCCTCAATTAGGCCCAGACACTACCGATGAGGAATTAAAAGCCTTTATATTACCCTTACTCCAAACACTGGCAGATAATTCTAACCAAGATGTAGCAATACATAAAGCTATAGCTACTAATTTGGATAAATTAGTTAGGGATCTACCTACGTTGATAAATAGAAGTTGAACTCCTCAGACGGGAAAAGTCCCAATTGAACCGCCAGAAAGGTTAGCGTTTATGGGATCGTCTAGCGATAATGCCACAGAATTTTTAGCTGCTTTTGAGGAGTATGCTAAATTTCATAAGCTATCCAATGAAGAGAGGTTAGCGGCGTTGCCTCTCCTATTACGAGGGCATACCTTGTATTGGTATAGGGATCTAATCCGTCAATATGACGATATGTGTAGTTTAAACTCTACCCATCCTCATTTAACTTGGAAGACGTTTAAGGGACACTTTAAAGTTCAGTTTAGAGACTCCGAAGCTGACTCTAATCTTAAGATAGAGATTAACCACAGAAGTCAGAAGGATAAGGAGTCGGTAGAGGATTTCTTCGGGGAAGTAATAAAGCTAAACTTAGGGATGACCCATCCTCTTACCGAAAAAGAATTAGTTCCAATAATTAAAAGTAATTTAAAGGACGAGCTAAGAATTTCCCTCCTTTTCTTACAATTTACTACAATGGAACAGTTAAGAAATTTCTGTAAAACCATTGAGAAGGATATTGAAGTTAGGAAAAGGAATGCCGAAAAAAGGGAAAAGAGGAGATCACCCCCTAAACCAAAGGTTACAGCTGAGTCCTCTTGCCCAGCAAACAGGGGCTCCGCCCATAGTCAGTGTTCCCCCGGGCATTGTCAAAGCCCTTGTAATCCTCCTTCTCCTCAATGGGAATATCCCTTACAACCGTTAGACTCTAGAGCCAAAGCTAGGGCTAACAACTCCAATAGAGGTCAAAGATCTTTTAATAGACATAATAATCAGAGAGCAAAATCTCCTGGTCGTCAATTAGCCTTATCTTACCCTTCTACACGTACAATTATTTGTTTCAATTGCCAGAAACCTGGTCATCTAGCACCCGACTGTAAAGAAAAATGGATTAGCAAGTCGGGGGAAGCCCAGACGGGAGAGGTCCCTCTCCCGGTGCCCAATAAATTCCCCCTCCAAGAAGCGTGTCGCGTTCCCCCTGCGGATCGAATCCGTCAGGAAGGGTTCAGTTTATAAAAGGGTTACCATTCCCGTTACTTTTGAACACGCGACAGTTCGTGCTAAATTAGATAGTGGGGCTGATGCCTCTTTTGTCAGTCTAGATCAGTGGCAAAAAGTTTGAAAACATAGAAATTCTTCAGAATTACCTGAAGATGAAGAACTAGATTGTGTAGTTTGGGGCGATGGCCGATATACATTTACCAAAGGTTCTCACGAACTAGAGTTTACTCTCAAATCAAATGAAACTGAGAAACAATTTAGATTTAAATTTAACATAGTTCCTTCCCTCCATAGTGACTTTATATTGGGTCAAGATTTTCTCGAGGAAAACAGGGTCAAATTAGACTTTGAATCATCGCTATGTTTAGTGGGTAACTTAAGGATCCCTTTTTCAATTCAATCAGAAAAGGATCCAATAGATAAGGAGATTGTGAGCAGTATTAGGGACGCAGTTTCCGCAGCCCCTATTTCTGATGAACAACGTCATCAATTAGAAACCCTTTTATTGAAATTTCCTGAGTGGTTTTCCGATAAAGTAGGAAGAACAGTACTAGTTTTCCATGGGATTCATACGGGTAATAGTCCGCCCATCAAATCTCAACCTTATCGTGTTAACGACCAGAAAAGGAAAATTATTGAACAACGTGTTAGGGAAATGTTAGATGACGGGATAATTAGACCCTCAGTATCTCCTTGGGCTTCGCCCGTAGTTTTGGTTGAT
The DNA here is from genome assembly GCF_054372755.1 of Phalangium opilio. Classification (NCBI taxonomy): domain Eukaryota; kingdom Metazoa; phylum Arthropoda; class Arachnida; order Opiliones; family Phalangiidae; genus Phalangium; species Phalangium opilio. Next base: position 825,699 of record NW_028324205.1, read on the forward strand.
CAAACAAAACGGGGTAAACCCTACAGGTTTTGTATTGATTACAGAAAACTAAACAGCGTTACCATCAAGGACCCTTATCCTTTACCTAATATAGAGGATATGTTAGCTAGGGTAGGAAAACCCAAGTTTATTACAACCCTTGACCTTAAGTCAGGGTATTGGCAGGTGGAAATGCACCCAAAAAGTAGGGAAAAAACTGCTTTCGTGACTCATATGGGAAAGTACGAGTTTAATGTACTCCCTTTTGTGCTTTGTAACGCCCCTAGCTCTTTTTAACGCTTAATCGACGAGATCTTTAGAGATACCGATTACTTACAATTAATCGACTATTTAGATGATTTAATCTCTCTTAGCGAGGATTGGGATCAACACTTAACGTGTTTAGAGTACGTCTTAAATAGATTAAAGGAAGCGGGTCTCACCCTTCAGTTGAAGAAGTGTCGGTTCGCTCAAAAAGAAGCTAGCATATTTGGTCACATAGTTAATGAATCAGGAGTGCATATAGATCCTTCTAAAATAGAACCCATTCAGAAATTCCCTCCTCCTAAAAACGTTAAGGAAGTTCAGAGATTTTTAGGTATGGCAGGTTGGCATAACCGTTTTATTAATCACTAATCTCAAATAGTAGCACCCATTAATAAACTCAAAAAGAAGGATCAAAAATTTATTTAAGGTCTCGAACAGCAAAAGGCGTTCGAAAAGATAAAGGAAGAAATCTGTAGGGCTCATCCCTTAGCTTCCTTTAGAAGGGATTCCCCGTGCATTTTAACTACAGATGCTAGTGATGCAGGGTTAGGTGCCCTTCTTTCCCAAATACAAGTTGGTATAGAAGTCTCTATAGCTTATGCTAGTACAGGGCTAAAAGATTCAGAAACAAGGTACTCCACTAGCGAGAAAGAGTGTTTAGCCATCTGTTGGGCGGTTAAGAAGTTTAGGCCATTTTTGGAAGGTCGTAAATTCACTGTCCTCACTGACCATCAGGCTTTACAGTGGTTATTTAATATCAGGGAACCAAATTCTCGTTTAGTTAAATGGGCTATGTACCTCCAAACGTTTGACTTTACAATTAAACATAAGAAAGGAGTAGAGAACGTAGTAGCAGACGCTTTATCGAGAGCTCCGATAAATGTCTTAAGTATCAATCTTAGTTCCTTCACTTCCAATCCTACTAGTCATTTGGATCCCACTAGTAGTAGTACAAGTCAAAATTCTACCAGTAGTAGCAATTCAACTTCCTCTAGTGATTCTGTAGAAGGTCGGATACGTCCTCCAGGTCCTAGAGCTTTATATTCAGTCTTCACATTAGAAGACGTAAGAAAATCTCAAAGGGAAGACCCATTTGCTTCCCCTATTATAAATTCCTTGCAAGGACCTAACCCAGTTAGGCATAAAATGTTCGAAATGAAAAACGATCTTCTTTATAGAAGACCTTACAGGAACCATCCTGAAAAAATTTATTTACCTCCTCGGTTAAGGCTAGAAGCCATGAGGTTGTTACACGACCACCCACTATCAGCTCACAGGGGCAAAGATAAGACCCTAAGCAAAGTGACTTATAGATATTGGTGGCCCACTATAGTTAGTGACGTCCAGGATTATGTAAGAGGATGCTCTTTATGCCAGCAATTTAAGGCTAGAAATAGGAAAAAGCCAGGGCTAATGCAACCCTCCGAAATTACAAGTCCTTGGGACCAAATAAGTGTCGACATAATGGGACCCTTCCCTTCAAGTAGACACCACTATAAATATTTAATAGTTTTTGTCGATTACAAGACTAAATTCGTGGAAATGATTCCACTTAAGACTATTACAGCGAAGACCTGTGTGCAGGCTTTTAAGTCTATTATTACTAGGTGGGGAGCTCCTAAAGCTATCCTTAGTGATAGAGGGGTACAATTTACTTCGAAACTTTGGCTGCAAACTTGCATAGCTTTTAGAATAAACCCAAAGTTTACCACCCCCTACACACCTAAAAAAAATCCCACTGAAAGAGTAAATAGAGTATTAGGCGAACTAATATCATTTTATGTAGGAAATCACCATGATAGATGGGATGAATCCCTTGACCTTCTTCAATTCGCTATAAACTACGCACCCCATGAGACCACGGGCAGATCCCCTTTCTTTTTGAATTTAGGGCGGGAGCCACGTCTCCCTTGGGATTTAGACATTGAAGAACCCATTCAGGACCCGGATGACCCTAGTCGTGATTAGGCTTTAAAGGTTCTTAAGGAACAATTAGCATTCAGTAATGAATTGTTTAAGTTAGCTAAAGCAAACCAGAAAAAAATTCTATGACCTCCGCCATGACCCTCTTGAGTTTGAGGTAGGAACATTAGTATGGATGGAAACACATCCTTTGTCAAGTACGACTGGTCAGCTTATGAAAAAGCTTAGTCCTAAATGGGCAGGTCCCTTTAAAATCATAGCTAAACATTCTCCCGTAGTCTACGAGACGCTAACTCAGAACAGAATGTAGGGAAAGTTAACCTAGAGCATCATAAACTCTATTGGACTAATGTAGCCGTCTTCGACAATGCCGAAAATGCCCCCACTTCTCAATCGAACGGTGCAGATGATCCCGAGTCTAGTCCCCCAACGAACGGTGGTACCATGGACCACCCTATTACGGAGACTTCCTCAACCACGTCATCTGAATCATCTTCATCTTCTACGTCACCGTCACCTCAGGACGGTCAGGAAGTCGATCAACTGATCATTCCTGCTATCCCAGATGTCCTTCAAACCTCGACATCTACTACTCTAGAAGATCAAGCAGAGGATCAACAGATCCCTCCTGCAGTTCGAGATGATTCACAGCAACAAACGGACTCAGATAGTGAACCGGGCATGGCCCTTTTTGAAGACCCTCCTCTCCTTCTTTTTACCTATCATGATATGAGGGCTTTTCAGCTCCATCATCCCTCTAACGTTAGCCCGCCTTCTGCGGCAGGGAGGCTTCCCCGTCTGATCTTGAATCAGTCGTGGAAAATAAGCTACATACACCAACATCCAGTTTTACAGAAGAAATTGTAACGCCAGCAGACAAATCAACGTCTTCTGAACAGTCCATATCGGAACTTGCGATACACCATTCACCTTCTTCTGGTTTTTCGGAGGAAATAGTACCTCCTGAACCGATTTCTACTCTTTCGGAGGAAATATCTACCCCTGAACAGATACCTCAATCGAAATCCCAATCACAGCGTGTGTCTGACAGTTCATCGACCTCGTTGTCAGAATCAATGAGAACTCCTAGATTAAATAGGGCCTTCTTACCCGATTGCTATTTAGAACCTTTTAAATTGGGATGGCGACGAGAGGTGTGTAAGAGGGCGACGGTTCAGCCCGGAGGTAATGAAGTAGACATCTATTATCGACCTCCAGATAATAAAAGGTTAAGGTCGAGATATGAGGTCCAAGTTTACCTCCAAAATAATAAGATCCCAAACTTAACAAGGGAACATTTGTTTTACCCGAGAGCCAATCTCTGTTTTCCCTTGGGAATTTATAACCCAAGCTAATAAGAGACTCTATTAATCAATTGTTTTAATTGATGGCGAAAAAAGCTGAAGATGCACCATGGTTCTTCGAATTACCAAAAGGGATGCGAAAAACAGATAATAAAAATTCAAAAGCCCTAGACTTAACAGGAAAATCTCTTGAAGTAATGGCGAAATATTGCCCTGCCAGTCCACAAAAACAAGAAAGATGTAGGAACTGTGGAGACTTGGGACATGAAGCACGTGATTGTTACATGCCAAACCGTTTTAGATAGTCATCAACTTAGTGCTCTCTATGTTACACTAAGGGACATATTGAAGTCAATTGTCCTTTCAAGGAGGAAGAGCCACTTATTCTGGAAGCCCCTCGGGAAGAAGTCAATGAACTACTAGATCCTGCGGGAACGGTTCCCGTGGAGGAGTCTTCCTCCTCCACGCTTGAAGAAACTGCTGGGTTTAACCCTACGTCAAAGGAGGTCGCCCAGGCGGTTTTCGACCCCTTTTCCCTGACTCCCTACTTACCTCTCTCAACTCAATCTCGAGTCCATGACCCCATCACGGTTCACAAAAAGTTTAGGGCGCTAGCTCTAGCTGACACACGTCCCATACGGATAAACTTTTCTTCCAATCCTCTCCCGCTTCCTTCTTCCCAGAAGTGGCAGCCTGAACTGGACTCTGAGGAGGAGGACAATAATTGGGAACGTTTTGGCTCAATGGGCTGGATCCCAAAAGGACCCTTCCCGATAAAATTAGTCCCCTCACGTATCCCTGACGCTAAGAGTCCCTTAATTCGGAATAACGTGCGCTGCTGGCGGTGCCATAAGATTGGTGAACACGTTGTATCTGATTGTCCCGGAAGGAGGAGCAAAGCCGCAGAAGCCAGAAGACAGGCCCGTTTAGCAAAGAAGCGTGAGAAAAAAGAAGAAGAGCAATAAGAAAAAAAATAATAATAATTTTGTGATATTTACATCTGTCACTCACCCCTGCTAAAGATATATACGGTTCCTCGGGGTAACCTTTTTTTTCCATTTTTGTAAAGAGTTCCTAAAGAGGGGGGATGTAGCATGGCTGCCAGATTCCTGGAGTTTCTACTCCTTGGATCTGGCAGGGTGTTATGCCTCCATGTTACATGCTCCTCCTCATAACCTAATCTCTGTGATTCCTAGTAAAATCAGTCTCTAGTCAGATCTCGGACTGAGCGGTTGCCTTTAATTTTTATATATACTGTTAAGTTACGGTATAGTCGGGTTAATCCCTTGTTAGATAAAATAAAGTTTAAGAAGACTTGTCTCTTCTATTTTGGATTATTAAAGTAAGTCGTCTTTATTCATTTTATGGCCCTCGGGAAATTCCCCCCTTAGTTTAATTAATCCTTACCGAGGGTTACAATAGTTTGAAGATGGCATGGAATATATGAACTATAAGTTGTTGACCCGACAATGAAGATGGATTTCATCCAAGCAAACTACTCAAAGGCTATGGCGAAAACAATATAAGCGCAGGTCTTAGTATATAACGCGTACTAAAGTAGTTCTCCGTCAACAAGCATTTAAGCTAGGCATTTTATGGGCGCGATCATAACCTATCGGTGAACGGTGTGTGCCTTAATTTGTTAGTTGGTGATCGCCCTCCGTTGCCTTCTCTTCTAGAAGGGGATGGCAGCCTTGTAGATCCAGTATAGTGTAACATCCAGCATATATCTCGGAATGGTTTTAAAAACCGACATCGAATCAAATCCTATTCATAACGTAAAGGTAGTACCTCCAACAAAACGCGTAACGCGCTACCACCCAAGGAACCAACTTTCAGTGGAACGCACTGTATGCCAAAATTTTCATATAACACGAGTGTTAATTTTTGCATCTCGTGCTAAATGATTAATGATATATGGAGCGTGCCATGGAAGGCAATGTGTTAAACGATTGGATGGAGGTCCTACTTTCAAATTATGCATGCAATTAGAATCGATTATTTTTAAAACCATTCTTAAATGTTCACTGAATGCTCCACTATGCACAGATCCATTATTAATAGTAGAATAATAGATCAAATGTCACACGGCTATTCGAGTTGCTATGAACTATCAAAAATAACATTGTGATATCGATATTATCAGAAATATATAATTCTCTTCGAGAACATAAGAAGAGAGGTTACTGAACGGAATCACATACGCGGTAAATAGTAGCCTCATCATTACTCTATTAGCGCTTGACTATTTTCCAAGACACGCTTGTGAGTTTTTGGTCCATGTCAAGACGAGGTGGGTTGATTGCTTAGGCTTCTGTATCGAACAGATCTGGTATTCACCCCATGGTGCTATGCCAAAATTATGTTCGATTAGCAAAAAAGTAAACATGAAGTTAGTAGTATAACCCCCCACTTCGTACCTCCGTAGGTGTAGAATGTAGGTCAAGGTCACTATATCAGTGTAAAAGTGTGTCAATGTGTCAATGACCGATGACGTAATGATTGACGTAATCAACGCCCCCCCGCCGCCGGGGAAATTCCTCGCGGGAAACCCGCGCGCCGCCCCGCGGGAAAACCGCGCGCCGCCTCGCGGGAAAACCGCGAAATTTGAAAACCGCGCGCAAACTCGCGGTGAGTCTGCGCACGCGTATGACAGTCTCTTCTACAACTGTATCTGTGACGTCATTGATAAGAAACGAGGATGGATAGCTTTAAGCGTACAGTGACAAGGGTTAAATCTTCTACAACTGTATCTGTGACGTCATTTAGAGAATTGTATTTGTGACGTCATTGATAAGAGACGAGAATGGATAGCTTTAAACGTACATTGCCAAGGGTTAATGATAGGTCTCTGCTGGAAGTTGCGCAATCCATTGTAATTTTTAGTTTGACTCAAAATTTCAACCTTTTTTCAAGGATTTTATTTTGATTATGGTATTGTTTTAATGGTAATTAAAAGGTACACGTAAAAGCGTAATTAATATATAAGAAAATCATCTTAGACGTAATAGTAGAAAGCGTAATTAACATCTGAAAATCAAAGTGTTACTGGTGTGTTAGCGTCTATCTGTAAGCCTTGGTTAAATTCTGCCTATAATAATCCAACAATTGTGACGTCATTCGAAGAGTTGTTGTATCGCGTAACGTATATTAAGGGGTGGCGGTAAAGTTTTATCATTGCTAAATGAAAATGTGTCAGGTTCATAACGATACAGTAGAGGTTTTGGTCGGTAATGGCTTACTGGAAAAGGACTGATACGGGTGTAGAGTTATACTTACAAAAGGAACAAAGATTTGACAGCTCAAACGGAATCAAATACCAGTACTTAGTTTCAAAATACAATCACAGAAAGTAAGCGTGTGAAAATACTCTCCTTTCAAATCATTCGTATTCAAAACAATTCACATCTAATTTTTCTATTAGTATCGTACTAAAGCCAACGTTAGAGGCAGAGGCTACCCCGTTTACAGGCCAACACCAAACGCAAGGACTCGTCCTAACGTGTCTAAACCTAACCTACCTCCAAGTTATAACCAGAGCTGTGCTAATTAGCTGACAACTAATTGAATTAGAATTAGCAATTAGGGAAATATTTATGAACTAATTAATTAGCCAATTAGCAATTAGGGAAATATTTATGAACTAATTAATTAGCCAATTAGCAATAAGACATAGAAACTAATTCAATTCAATTAGAAATTAGACATTTATTTATCAAACTAATTAATTAGAATTACTATTTTCTAATTAAGGTAAAAAGAAACCATAAGTAAATATAAAAGTTTGAAAGTGCCCATGGATTTAGTACTTTGGTAATGCAAAGTTTAATGTTTTAATGCCATTGAAAAACGGGTACGGAAGCCAAAAATGAGACAAGCCTCGAGCCTTCCGTCATGTTAAAATTTGTCTCATTTCTTCATTTTCTTGGCACAGTTCCTATAATGGACTCCTGAATAGTAAATACATGCGCACTACTATTAATTAGAGTAGGTAAAACAGTCGAAATTTCGAAATGGGGCAGTTGCGAACTACGAAATTTTCTACTAGTACTAGTATTCTCTCATATTTGAGGAGCTGAAAAATTTAGAGTAGCACTAAGGTTTCCTCATCGATATAATAAGGATTTTCATATTCAAATAGAAGAATCAAGAGTTAATTCCTCGATTTTTTTACAACAAATTGGCGTAAAAGAATAATTGAAAATGCAATTGGCTAATTAGTTAATCCTAAATCTAATTAAATTTTAATTAGATAATTACCTTTCCGATTCATACTAATTAATTAGAATTACTTCTCAATTAGAACTAAGGTAATTAAAATTCAATTACTATTTTCAATTAGTAAATGTTGCTAATTAATTAGAAATTCAATTAGCTAACTAATTAATTAGCACAGCTCTGGTTATAACGTTATTACGTAAGGTGGCGAGAAGAAATTCCACCACAGAATTTGTATTAGTCTTAGACGTCGATATGATGCCCAACTATAACCTCCACGAAATGTTCCTGGAGTATGCCTGAGAAAATAGGCTCTTTCTCGAATCTCGAAAAGATGATAAAACTGTTTACGTTGTACCCGCATTCGAAATGAAAGAAATAGCCCAAATACCCAAGGATAAAACGGACAACGTTTGGAAATGATGAGCGCCCACCTCTTTTACATCGAGCTTTGTTCGAAATGTCAGAAACATATTGACCACGAAGCCTGGTATAGAGAACCAATGACTAACAAGTTAGCTGTCATTTTTGAAGCCTTGTGGAGAGATCCTTGGGAACCTTTCTTCTTCAGCAGAAATTCAGCGCCTTATCATGATGAAAGGTTTAGACAATATGACTTTAATTTAAAAGTCAAGTAAGACCAAGATACCACCGTGTGTAGAAAGAAGAAACCATCGATAACTAACCCATTGATTGATATCTTTGTAGGTTTGCGAATTACACGTTGTAGGATACTAATTTTCAGTTTTAAATAACGCTTTTTGTCATCCATAATGGCCTGAAAATGGCCAACTCATTCCATAAAGAAAAGGATACCGATCAAGAAAAGAACCGTATCTTATTTCGACAGTTCAAAACTGAACTAAAGGAAAAATATCCAGACTCCTCCAGGAGGTGCTACTGATCTCGAAGCTTCCATTTACATGAAAAAAAAAAGAAATAATTTATCAGGTTAGTTTTAAAGAGTAAGTAAAAAGAAAATCAAATCTACCTTCCATTGTGTATAAAAACACTGGTCCCGGAAGCTTTGGAACAGATTTTGGCTGTTATGAAAAAACTGTCTCCATTGAGGAACTCTATTTAGATAATATAGGAGTTAAATGGTGTATATTCGTACAAGTTATTCTTATAATGACGTTATTTAATGTAAAGATTTGTATTTTAAAATAGGGATTTTGCTCATAAACTTGCATTGGTTTTGATAAGTAATCCAAATGTACCTTTTCATACTTTGGACCTATCAAATAACCTAAAAGAAGGTAAAGGTAATATATTTACTAACGAAAAAAGAAATATCAAAGACAAATAAATAACAACAAGAGCTCTTCAATGTATTTCTTAATGAAATATCTCTTGTCAATTAATTGTAAAGAAAAACAGAAAATAAATGTTACCAATAAACATTGTGGTGAACTTTTTATGAGGATATTATTTCTGCATTTTTCATAATAGCGCTGAACTGCCTATCTGTACGAGGTTGAATTCAGGGTTCGTACAAACCTGGGAAACTGGGAAAACTAAGGCAAATAAATAACTTTCAAAAATTCAGTGTTTTTTCTTCTTGGCGGTCTAGTGTAAACATGTTTTACTGTGCTTTGATGTGTTTTATTGTAGTTTTGTTGTACCTTAGTGTATTTTATTGTGTTTTATTGTAGTTTTATTGTACTTTTAGTGTATTTTATTGTGTTTTACTGTATTTTATTGTAGTTTTATTGTACTTTTAGTGTATTTTATTGTGCTTTATTGTACCTTAGTGTATTTTATTATGGTATAGTGCAGAGCTGTGCTAATTAATTAGTTAGCTAATTGAATTTCTAATTAATTAGCAACATTTACTAATTGAAAATAGTAATTGAATTTTAATTACCTTAGTTCTAATTGAGAAGTAATTCTAATTAATTAGTATGAATCGGAAAGGTAATTATCTAATTAAAATTTAATTAGATTTAGGATTAACTAATTAGCCAATTGCATTTTCAATTATTCTTTTACGCCAATTTGTTGTAAAAAAATCGAGGAATTAACTCTTGATTCTTCTATTTGAATATGAAAATCCTTATTATATCGATGAGGAAACCTTAGTGCTACTCTAAATTTTTCAGCTCCTCAAATATGAGAGAATACTAGTACTAGTAGAAAATTTCGTAGTTCGCAACTGCCCCATTTCGAAATTTCGACTGTTTTACCTACTCTAATTAATAGTAGTGCGCATGTATTTACTATTCAGGAGTCCATTATAGGAACTGTGGCAAGAAAATGAAGAAATGAGACAAATTTTAACATGACGGAAGGCTCGAGGCTTGTCTCATTTTTGGCTTCCGTACCCGTTTTTCAATGGCATTAAAACATTAAACTTTGCATTACCAAAGTACTAAATCCATGGGCACTTTCAAACTTTTATATTTACTTATGGTTTCTTTTTACCTTAATTAGAAAATAGTAATTCTAATTAATTAGTTTGATAAATAAATGTCTAATTTCTAATTGAATTGAATTAGTTTCTATGTCTTATTGCTAATTGGCTAATTAATTAGTTCATAAATATTCCCTAATTGCTAATTGGCTAATTAATTAGTTCATAAATATTTCCCTAATTGCTAATTCTAATTCAATTAGTTGTCAGCTAATTAGCACAGCTCTGAGTTTTAGAGTGTTTTATTTTACTTTTATTGTACTTTTAGTGTGTTTTACTGTGTTTTGGTTTGGTTTTATTGCGTTTTACTGTGTTTTGGTGTGTTTTTATTGTAGTTTTAGTGTATTTCAGTGTATTTTGTTGTAATTTAAGTTATTTGTCATAAATTCACAAAGTTTCTGTAAGACTCAATATCATATTGATCATAATAATACGTGGAACAAAGTATTTAGTTTATTATTAGTTTATTTAGTTTATTATTATTATTAGTTTATTATTAGCAGACGACGCGTTCTCAGTCAGTTGGTATCGTCAATGTGGTCTCCGGCTTTCGTGTTCGTTTCGCGGTTTTTTTTCTCGTTTTAATTGCGGCTTTTGTGCTTTTTCGACGTCTAATGACCTCCGTCTAAGGTATTTGTACTTTAATTTCTGTTTTGCACTCTATTATTACGGTATTTGGTGATTTTGTACTGTGTACGGGCGGCTCTACGTTTTCGTTGTCGTGTATTCTGGCGGACTCGCGTCGAGGGTTATTACTATAACCTGTCTCGGACCTTGCTCAAACCTCCACCGTCGTCTGCTCACGGATGGCGGGTTCCAGGGATACCTGTGGGGTTTGCGAAGCGCAGTTCTTTGGCAAGCAAAAGTGTTTGGAGTGCACTGGGAATTGTAAACGCCGGGTTCACAAGGATTGCACTATAAATTCGTCCTATACCTGCCAGCATTGTAAGTCCTCTGTCAGGACTTCCAGAAGCCCCACTCGTCGGACTAGCAACATGCACGACGGTACCACCTCGACTCCACTTACGCTCAACGATTTGCACGATGCTCTTAACGGCCTGCTTGAAGTTGATAGCCTCGCACGAAAGCCCGACTCTGTCGTTGATGTTATTATAACGAAACTTTATACCCTACTCCTTCACGTTGCTACATTGGACTCTAAAGTCATGGCTCTGGAGAAAGACAAGGCCTTTCTCGAAAAGGAGAATGCTGAGCTACGGTCAGCCCTCCAGAGACCTCCGCCGACATTTCACTCTGAAATTGGCCTACCCATGAGTGCTCTTGCGTCTCGGCCATCACTAGGCCTTCTTCCACAGACGGCCCCATGGTTTAAACGACCGACAGCTCCTACGGGCGTAACGTGTGCACCTAAGGATCCCAGCATTGGACAACCTCAACCTTTCCCTACTCCATCAGCGAAACCTCGCCCTCCCACACAGAGTGGTATGGCCAAGACGTCACGCATTAAGACTGCGCCAAAGGGACCACCAAAAGCTCTCTTTGTGAGTCGTCTTGACCAATCCCTACTTTCGGCGGAACTCCAAGATATCCTTAAAGAAGAATCACAGATTAAGACGGCTCACTGTATACGACTCAAATCCAAGAGTCCGACAGCTTCCCACTCTTCGTTCTATGTGACCTGTGCAGATCCTATGGAGTTTGATAAACTAAGTGACCCGGCGATATGGCCAGAAGACTGCATCTTGACACCCTTTAATGGTGTTCCGCGTAAGGAACACCAACATAGCTCGGAGCTTAAATCATCGGACTCTCTCAACGACGAGCAATGACGAATTTAAGTTTTGTCTACCAAAACGTGCGTGGTTTACGCACAAAGTCTGCTGAATTTTTGAACAATGTTATTTCCCAAGATGTGGATGTTATTTGCTTAACGGAAACTTGGCTTAACCAAGAACATTTTCCAGACAATTATACTGTTTATAGAGGTGATCGACCGGATCACGAATTTAAAAACGTTCGGGGTGGTGGTGCCCTTATTGCCATTAAAAAGTCCTACTTTAGTACTAGGCGTCATGATCTGGAGGGCGTTTCTGAGTGTGTTTTCATTCAGGTCAACACAAGCTCAGAAGAGGTTCTTTTGATTGGCGCTGTATACTTCCCACCCGCCTCAAACGATGAGCGCTATTTTGATTACAAATTACGGCTTATGAAGGAATTGCCACTGCAGGACACTAATTTGTTACTCCTCGGCGATTTTAATCTCCCTCTAATTGATTGGGACATTAATGGCACTATTGGTTGCACCTCCCTGACCGCAAAAAAAGCTAGTCATATCTTTGACCTTTGTTACTTTTATAATTTACGCCAATTTAACACATTACCGAACACCAGTGGTAATATACTTGACCTTTGCTTAGCAAATGTCAACAGTTTAGATATTGCCCCTTTAGACGAACCATTAGTTAGTATAGACGCATACCATCCCCCTTTTGGGGTTACTTACCCTGTTACATTGAGACATCATATAATTGGGACGGATCATTCATTTAGGTACCAGCTGGGTGATTATGCTCTCCTATATTCTCATTGACGTGATTCGGATTGGTCCTGTATTAGGGATTCCTGCGATGTTGATCATTGTGCTAAAACTGTAACTGCCTACATTCAGGGCAGACGAACTGTCGGAAATGGTTCTGCTTATCCTAGCTGGTACTCTCCTGAATTGCGTTCCGCCATTAAACGTAAAAAATATTATTTTAAGAAGTACAAACGTACCCACGTCTTACAAGACTTTATTTGCTTTAAACAACAAAGGGCGCTTGTCCGAAAATACACGAAACGTGATAGATTATCAGAGGGTGACAAAGTTTGCCATGACGCTTTGAGCCACCCTAGGAAATTCTGGAGTTTTGTCAATGGCAATATTAAGAGTAGATCCCACACAATCTCCCTCAAAATTAACAAAGAAGTGATCACTAATGCCGAGGATATTGCTTCCCATTTTGGCGATCATTTCTCTAAAATTTCCACTGATGAAACCACTTCCACCCGTTCCTACGTCGCTCATAGCTCAAATATACCTCACCACCAGCTTTCATGCTTACGAATAACTCAGCAAGATATTGCTAAGGCAATACAAAAACTTCCAAGTAAGCTTTCTACGGGTTCCGATAAAATTCCGGCTCTTGTTATCAAGGGTTGCAGGGAAATCTTACTTCCCGCTCTGGAACATATTTTCAATCTATCCATTAGGAATGGAGAATTCCCTACAATGTGGAAGAGGGCAATAGTTGTACCGATATTTAAATCTGGTGCTGCCTGCGATATTAAGAACTATCGTCCAATCTCACTACTAAACACATTGGCAAAATTGTTCGACATGATTGTTCATTCGAAATTGCAGGCGTGGTTCCAGCTCTTCCCTAACGATTGCCAACATGGCTTTCTGCCGGGAAAGAGTGTGGACACTAACCTTGCGGTTTTCATGGATTTCGTAGCTCCTGCTGTCGAGGACCGTGGTCAGGTTGACGTGATTTACCTGGACTTGGCCAAGGCCTTCGACCGCGTGTCCCACTCTCTCCTTTTAGAATAGATGAGCGCTCTGGGAGTGACCACTGACTTGTTGAGATGGTTTCGCTCCTATTTAGCTGACAGAATCAACTTAATAAAAATCAATGGCGTTGTTACACAGGAAACCTATTCAGTACATTGTGGAGTACCCCAAGGCTCCTCCTTAGGCCCGCTTTTGTTTAATATTTTTATTTACGATTTGCAATACGTGGTAAAATACTCTAAATTGATAGCCTTTGCTGATGACCATAAAATATGCCACAAAATTAACTCTCGAACAGACAGTGCTCACTTACAGTACGATCTAAATGCCATAGAATCTTGGTGCCTATCTAATAACCTGCCTTTAAACCCCGCAAAGTCCATACATGTGTCATTTACGCGTCGCATCTGTAGAGAAATCTGCTACACATACTCTATCGCACAGTCAACCATTCCCCAACGCTCACTAGTAAAAGACCTCGGAGTACTATTTGATCGGGCTCTTCTTTTTCGAGAGCACACTTCGAACACAGTGAATCACTGTCGTCGAACACTAGGAGTAGCGTTAAAGATCTGTAGACCATTAAGGTCCATTAGGCACTTTAGATTGCTTTACCTTACTTTAGTCAGGTCAAAAGCTTTATATGGTTGTCTTGCTTTTAGCGGGTGTAGTACATACCTTAAGAAAATGCTGGAAGGAATACAGAGGAAATTCATTTCATATGCTCATACGTTTTTCTTACGCCACATGGACTATAAATACGAATTATTGCTTGATCACTTAGGTATCAAACCTTTACAGCATATGATGGAAATTATTGACATCAAGTTTCTGTATAAATTACTCCACGGTAGTATTTCCATCTCCGACTTGTTGGTTAAATTAAACTTTTTAGTTACATCTGGTATAAGACGAACGACAACTTTCTATGTACCCACAAAACGCTTTAACCCAATTTACCGCATGCAAGAAAATTATAACCGGCATTGTACAGAATTTGATATTTTTTGTGTACATATAAAACAAATTTGTTAAAACTTCCAAATACCTCGATCTAAGTCATAATTTGATAACCTTTGTAACAATGTAATTTATAACATTATATAATTTATATACCCATTCCTGTAAAAAACACCATCCATGCTGTGTACAATCTCGTGAACCATGTAATTAGTTTTTATTGTGCACATTAAACAAACATTTCATTCATTCATTCATTCATTATTATTAGTTTATTTAGTTTATTATTATTATTAGTTTATTTAGTTTATTATTATTATTTTTATATATTGTGCATTTATAACATTAAAGTAAAACGAAATAAATTTCCTTACCTACATCCCCAATATCACTCCAAAATTATTATGATATTTTTAGTTTGAATCAACTAACCATTCCACAAACATCTGTCACGACAAAACGGAAACAGTAGGTGTACCATTTTTGAACGCTTTTCTCCCAATACCAGTTCAGTATAAATCTCTTCAACTAGAAAGTGTATTTTATTGTACTTTTAGTGTATTTTATTATGGTATAGTGTACTTTTAGTGTGTTTTATTGTACTTTTAGTGTATTTTATTGTGTTTTACTGTATTTTATTGTAGTTTTATTGTACTTTTAGTGTATTTTATTGTGTTTTACTGTATTTTATTGTAGTTTTATTGTACTTTTAGTGTATTTTATTGTGTTTTACTGTGTTTTATTATAGTTTTATTGTGCCTTTGTGTAGTTTTATAGTGTTTTATTTTACTTTTAGTGTATTCTATTGTGTTTTACTGTATTTTATTGTAGTTTTTTTGTACTTTTAGTGTATTTTATTGTGTTTTACTGTGTTTTATTATAGTTTTATTGTACATTTGTGTAGTTTTATAGTGTTTTATTTTACTTTTAGCGTATTTTATTGTGTTTTACTGTATTTTATTGTAGTTTTATTGTACCTTAGTGTATTTTATTGTGTTTTACTGTATTTTATTGTACTTTCAGTGTATTTTATTGTGTTTTACTGTGTTTTATTAGAGTTTTATTGTACCTTTGTGTAGTTTTATAGTGTTTTATTTTTCTTTTAGTGTATTTTATTGTGTTTTACTGTATTTTATTGTAGTTTTATTGTACTTTTAGCGTATTTTATTGTGTTTTACTGTGTTTTATTGTAGTTTTATTGTACTTTAGTGTATTTTATTGTACTTTTAGTGTATTTTATTATGGTATAGTGTATTTTATTGTGTTTTACTGTATTTTATTGTAGTTTTATTGTAATTTTAGTGTATTCTAGTGTGTTTTACTGTGTTTTATTGTAGTTTTATTGTACCTTAGTGTATTTTATTGTACTTTTAGTGTATTTTATTATGGTATAGTGTACTTTTAGTGTGTTTTATTGTACTTTTAGTGTATTTTATTGTGTTTTACTGTATTTTATTGTAGTTTTATTGTAATTTTAGTGTATTCAATTGTGTTTTACTGTGTTTTATTGTAGTTTTATTGTACCTTAGTGTATTTTATTGTACTTTTAGTGTTTTTTATTATGGTATAGTGTACTTTTAGAGTGTTTTATTGTACTTTTAGTGTATTTTATTGTGTTTTACTGTGTTTTACTGTAGTTTTATTGTACCGTAGGTAGTTTTAGGTTTTCGTGACACCTTAAGCAATGTGGTTTTTTGTTGGGGCATGCAAAAACTATTTCTAATTTAAAATATTCTTTTACAACGTGATTACCGTGACACCAATCGGGAATATTGTGCGGTAATTGTGAGGGGCGCGTCATAACATAATTGTACTGTAGAAATGAAAGTTTATAATGTGCTTTAACTCGAAAACCTCTTGTGCCGAAAGATAGTTTAAAATGTTTAAATCGAGACACTCACCGGTTGCAGCGAGTGATTCTTCCAGTTCAGTAGCGATATGACTGGGTAAACAACCCGAAAAAAGATCATGCCGAGAAGCGAGTTCATACTCGTATAGTATATTAAAAGTTTTGCGCGACGCTTCTTTACCCAAAGTATACAGAGAAGGTATTTTCGATAAAGACATGACTAACAGTTGTTTTTATAAAGCAAAGGCAAGGTTGGTTGATGTCAAAGATAATTTGAAATATACGTATGACGTCAAGGTTATCCGTGATAAAAATATATTTTTATAGGTAGGTATAGGCGGTATAGGCGCTATATTATTCACCTTGAGGTTCAACGAAGCCTCGGATCCTAGGTAGCTTAATAGTATTTTATGGAACGAAGTCTATAACCAACAACTGTTAGTTATAAAGGAGCAAAATATAACACGGTATAGGCGCTATATTATTCACCTTGAGGTTCAACGAAGCCTCGGATCCTAGCTAGCTTAATAGTATTTTATGGAACGAAGTCTATAACCAAAAACTGTTAGTTATAAAGGAGCAAAATATAACACGGTTGTAAAAGACTATTTTAAATGAGAAAATGTTTTTGCATGCCCCAACAAAAAACCATATTGCATAAGGTGTCACGAAAACCTAAAACTACCTACGGTACAATAAAACTACAGTAAAACACAATAAAATACACTAAAAGCACAATAAAACACTCTAAAAGTACACTATACCATAATAAAATACACTAAAAGTACAATAAAGTACACTAAGGTACAATAAAACTACAATCAAACACAGTAAAATACAATAAAATACCCTAAAAGTACAATAAAACACTCTAAAACTTTACTATACCATAATAAAATACACTAAAAGTACAATAAAATACATTAAGGTACAATAAAACTACAATAAAACACAGTAAAACACAATTGACTACACTAAAATTACAATAAAACTACAATAAAATACAGTAAAACACAATAAAATACACTAAAAGTACAATAAAACACACTAAAAGTACACTATACCATAATAAAATACACTAAAAGTACAATAAAATACACTAAGGTACAAACAAACTACAATAAAACACAGTAAAACACACTAGAATACACTAAAATTACAATGAAACTACAATAAAATACAGTAAAACACAATAAAATACACTATACCATAATAAAATACACTAAAAGTACAATAAAATACACTAAAGTACAATAAAACTACAATAAAACACAGTAAAACACAATAAAATACACTAAAAGTACAATAAAACCACAATAAAATACAGTAAAGCACAATAAAATACACTAAAAGTAAAATAAAACACTATAAAACTACACAAAGGTACAATAAAACTATAATAAAACACAGTAAAACACAATAAAATACACTAAAAGTACAATAAAACTACAATAAAATACAGTAAAACACAATAAAATACACTAAAAGTAAAATAAATACAGTAAAACACAATAAAATACACTAAGGTACAATAAAACTACAATAAAATACAGTAAAACACAATAAAATACACTAAAAGTAAAATAAAACACTATAAAACTACACAAATGTACAATAAAACTATAATAAAACACAGTAAAACACAATAAAATACACTAAAAGTACAAAAAAACTACAATAAAATACAGTAAAACACAATAGAATACACTAAAAGTAAAATAAAACACTATAAAACTACACAAAGGCACAATAAAACTATAATAAAACACAGTAAAACACAATAAAATACACTAAAAGTACAATAAAATACACTAAAAGTACAATAAAATACACTAAGGTACAATAAAATACACTAAGGTACAATAAAACTACAATAAAATACAGTAAAACACAATAAAATACACTAAGGTACAATAAAACTACAATAAAATACAGTAAAACACAATAAAATACACTAAGGTACAATAAAACTACAATAAAATACAGTAAAACACAATAAAATACACTAAAAGTACAATAAAACACACTAAAAGTACACTATACCATAATAAAATACACTAAAAGTACAATAAAATACACTAAGGTACAAACAAACTACAATAAAACACAGTAAAACACACTAGAATACACTAAAATTACAATGAAACTACAATAAAATACAGTAAAACACAATAAAATACACTATACCATAATAAAATACACTAAAAGTACAATAAAATACACTAAAGTACAATAAAACTACAATAAAACACAGTAAAACACAATAAAATACACTAAAAGTACAATAAAACCACAATAAAATACAGTAAAGCACAATAAAATACACTAAAAGTAAAATAAAACACTATAAAACTACACAAAGGTACAATAAAACTATAATAAAACACAGTAAAACACAATAAAATACACTAAAAGTACAATAAAACTACAATAAAATACAGTAAAACACAATAAAATACACTAAAAGTAAAATAAATACAGTAAAACACAATAAAATACACTAAGGTACAATAAAACTACAATAAAATACAGTAAAACACAATAAAATACACTAAAAGTAAAATAAAACACTATAAAACTACACAAATGTACAATAAAACTATAATAAAACACAGTAAAACACAATAAAATACACTAAAAGTACAAAAAAACTACAATAAAATACAGTAAAACACAATAGAATACACTAAAAGTAAAATAAAACACTATAAAACTACACAAAGGCACAATAAAACTATAATAAAACACAGTAAAACACAATAAAATACACTAAAAGTACAATAAAATACACTAAAAGTACAATAAAATACACTAAGGTACAATAAAATACACTAAGGTACAATAAAACTACAATAAAATACAGTAAAACACAATAAAATACACTAAGGTACAATAAAACTACAATAAAATACAGTAAAACACAATAAAATACACTAAGGTACAATAAAACTACAATAAAATACAGTAAAACACAATAAAATACACTAAAAGTAAAATAAAACACTATAAAACTACACAAAGGTACAATAAAACTATAATAAAACACAGTAAAACACAATAAAATACACTAAAAGTTCAATAAAACTACAATAAAATACAGTAAAACACAATAAAATACACTAAAAGTACAATAAAACACACTAAAAGTACACTATACCATAATAAAATACACTAAAAGTACAATAAAATACACTTTCTATTTGAAGAGATTTATACTGAACTGGTATTGGGAGAAAAGCGTTCAAAAATGGTACACCTACTGTTTCCGTTTTGTCGTGACAGATGTTCGTGGAATGGTTAGTTGATTCAAACGAAAAATATCATAATAATTTTGGAGTGATATTGGGGATGTAGGTAAGGAAATTTATTTCGTTTTACTTTAATGTTATAAATGCACAATATATATAAATAATAATAATAAACTAAATAAACTAATAACAATAAACTAAATAAACTAATAATAATAAACTAATAATAATAATAAACTAAATAAACTAATAATAAACTAAATACTTTGTTCCACGTATTATTATGATCAATATGATATTGAGTCTTACAGAAACTGTGTGAATTTATGACAAATAACTTAAATTACAACAAAATACACTAAAACTACAATAAAAACACACCAAAACACAGTAAAACGCAATAAAACCAAACCAAAACACAGTAAAACAAACTAAAAGTACAATAAAAGTAAAATAAAACACTCTAAAACTAAACTATACCATAATAAAATACACTAAGGTACAATAAAGCACAATAAAATACACTAAAAGTACAATAAAACTACAATAAAATACAGTAAAACACAATAAAATACACTAAAAGTACAATAAAACTACAATAAAACACAGTAAAACACAATAAAATACACTAAGGTACAACAAAACTACAATAAAACACATCAAAGCACAGTAAAACCTGTTTACACTAGACCGCCAAGAAGAAAAAACACTGAATTTTTGAAAGTTATTTATTTGCCTTAGTTTTCCCAGTTTCCCAGGTTTGTACGAACCCTGAATTCAACCTCGTACAGATAGGCAGTTCAGCGCTATTATGAAAAATGCAGAAATAATATCCCCATAAAAAGTTCACCACAATGTTTATTGGTAACATTTATTTTCTGTTTTTCTTTACAATTAATTGACAAGAGATATTTCATTAAGAAATACATTGAAGAGCTCTTGTTGTTATTTATTTGTCTTTGATATTTCTTTTTTCGTTAGTAAATATATTACCTTTACCTTCTTTTAGGTTATTTGATAGGTCCAAAGTATGAAAAGGTACATTTGGATTACTTATCAAAACCAATGCAAGTTTATGAGCAAAATCCCTATTTTAAAATACAAATCTTTACATTAAATAACGTCATTATAAGAATAACTTGTACGAATATACACCATTTAACTCCTATATTATCTAAATAGAGTTCCTCAATGGAGACAGTTTTTTCATAACAGCCAAAATCTGTTCCAAAGCTTCCGGGACCAGTGTTTTTATACACAATGGAAGGTAGATTTGATTTTCTTTTTACTTACTCTTTAAAACTAACCTGATAAATTATTTCTTTTTTTTCATGTAAATGGAAGCTTCGAGATCAGTAGCACCTCCTGGAGGAGTCTGGATATTTTTCCTTTAGTTCAGTTTTGAACTGTCGAAATAAGATACGGTTCTTTTCTTGATCGGTATCCTTTTCTTTATGGAATGAGTTGGCCATTTTCAGGCCATTATGGATGACAAAAAGCGTTATTTAAAACTGAAAATTAGTATCCTACAACGTGTAATTCGCAAACCTACAAAGATATCAATCAATGGGTTAGTTATCGATGGTTTCTTCTTTCTACACACGGTGGTATCTTGGTCTTACTTGACTTTTAAATTAAAGTCATATTGTCTAAACCTTTCATCATGATAAGGCGCTGAATTTCTGCTGAAGAAGAAAGGTTCCCAAGGATCTCTCCACAAGGCTTCAAAAATGACAGCTAACTTATTAGTCATTGGTTCTCTATACCAGGCTTCGTAGTCAATATGTTACTGACATTTCCAACAAAGCTCGATGTAAAAGAGGTGGGCGCTCATCATTTCCAAACGTTGTCCGTTTTATCCTTGGGTATTTGGGCTATTTCTTTCATTTCGAATGCGGGTACAACGTAAACAGTTTTATCATCTTTTCGAGATTCGAGAAAGAGCCTATTTTCTCAGGCATACTCCAGGAACATTTCGTGGAGGTTATAGTTGGGCATCATATCGACGTCTAAGACTAATACAAATTCTGTGGTGGAATTTCTTCTCGCCACCTTACGTAAAAACGTTATAACTTGGAGGTAGGTTAGGTTTAGACACGTTAGGACGAGTCCTTGCGTTTGGTGTTGGCCTGTAAACGGGGTAGCCTCTGCCTCTAACGTTGGCTTTAGTACGATACTAATAGAAAAATTAGATGTGAATTGTTTTGAAAACGAATGATTTGAAAGGAGAGTATTTACACACGCTTACTTTTCTGTGATTGTATTTTGAAACTAAGTACTGGTATTTGATTCCGTTTGAGCTGTCAAATCTTTGCTCCTTTTGTAAGTATAACTCTACACCCGTATCAGTCCTTTTCCAGTAAGACATTACCGACCCAAACCTCTACTGTATCCGCTACGTTATGAACTTGACACATTTTCATTTAAAAATGATAAAACTTTACCGCCACCCCATAATATACGTTACTTACGTGTACCTTTTAATTACCATTAAAACAATACCATAATCAAAATAAACTCCTTGAAAAAAGGTTGAAATTTTGAGTCAAACTAAAAATTACAATGGATTGCGCAACTTCCAGCAGAGACCTATCATTAACCCTTGGCAATGTACGTTTAAAGCTATCCATTCTCGTCTCTTATCAATGACGTCACAGATACAGTTGTAGAAGAGAGGAGTTTCCCAATAGACGGCGCACGGTTTTTTCCCGCCAATGACGTCACAGATACAGTTGTAGAAGAGACTGACAGGTGTTTTCCCGCGCAGTGTTTCGCGAGTTTCCCGCGAGGCGGCGCGCGGGTTTCCCCGGCGACGGGGGGGCGTTGATTACGTCAATCATTACGTCATCGGTCATTGACACATTGACACACTTTTACACTGATTTAGTGACCTTGACCTACATTCTACACCTACGGAGGTACGAAGTAGGGGGTTATACTACTGAAGTTTGAGTCTTTGATGAATAATATGTTACCCAACTAAAGAGGATACATTGTGTCATCCTTCGGCTATTATGAGCTTCTGATATAACACATTAGTTTTTCTTGCATATACATATGTTAATTAGAACGATATGGTTAGAAGTATCAAACCGGGTCGCCTGTCCAAAACTAACATTTTTCCTTGCCATTCCTGCAACTTCGGTTCCTTCGGAAGAAGTTTTTTCCAAAGGATTGAATCTTGTCACGTGTAGGTGTAAAGAGAGGAAGCCTTAATCCAGAAACAATCTCTAAGATGATGTGTTTAAAAATGTGGTGGAACAAAAAGTTGGAAAGACTCATTATTAAAATAGATGATAGTAAAGCTTTCATGTGCCCGTTTATTGATAATTGACTTCGAAAATACTTCCACAACGCACAAGTAGTTTTCAAGCCCGGTAATCAAAGACGTATAGTTCACACACACTTATTTCACTTTGACCACTAAAACCTGTGTAATTTTGCTAATATTAACATGGTATTTGATGGTTATAAGGTAGTATAGAATGATCCATAAGGCGAAAATATCACAGATATACTTTTTTAGTGCTTGGAAGACAGGATTTTGCAGCATAGTCCACCCAAAACGTAATAACTATGCCTTTTCGGATTTAATCGAAAACATGGTGACAATTAGTGAGCTCGGCGATGCGATGTAATGAAAAGGTTTTCCATAAATATCTGATACGGAGAAAACCATATACATATTAAATTCCACAAAACAATACTAGTGACAATATTCCAGATAAATTTATACAAGAAAAAAATTATTAGGTTATTTTTTACAAATCTTAAATCACAAAATATTACGCTAAAAGTTAGACATTAAAGCAAGTCGATTTTGCAATAGAAAACATGTTGAATTTAACCGAACATATAAATTTTTTCGGAAAATTTGGTCGAGTGAACGCATTTGTCGGTTAAAATCCTACTAACATCATTCAGTCTCAAAAATATCGTCTGAAAAAGTTGCTTTGTTTAAACGAATAAGCTTCTTAATAATTTTCGATTATTTGTATTTAATCGTATTTTTTTCGGATAAATCGGTCAAAAAAACCCCGCGCCCTACCAGCAAAACGAAACTTAACCTAACCTGAACCAACTAAAATGCAGAACAAATCACCTTTCAGACAGTAACATATTGTTTACTTTTTCCTGTTCCCCCTTGAACAATGATCATGATCAAAAGGAAGAACACCATAGCTGTTATAATCCATAATCCGGTGAGCAGCAGCATTCAAATCAAAGTAGAGCTCGGCATTATCGAATAAATTATCCGCTTTATTTTATCTTTATCCGAAATCTAGAATTATCCACAGAAGTACCATGTTAAATCGCATTATAACCGCCAGTTTTGTTTGTAAAGAATCGGTTAATCACTAATTTTCGGATAACGGTTAGATAATGCCGAGCTCTAAATCAAAGGGATTAGTACAGAATCTCATTGATTCGAAATCCGCCATTGGTCCATTCCGCTGGTTTTGAAAATAGGTTGGCGCATTTTGGTTGAATAAAAATTTGTCCAATGGGAGGATACCCTTTTTATTTCCGCACTTATGGGATGAGAGTTTATTAAAATAGCTCTTATGAGATGATTGTTTAGTAAAATAGCTCTAATGAGATGAGTGTTTAGTAAAATTGCTCTAATGGAATGAGTGTTTAGTAGAATCGCTCTAATAGAATGAGTGTATGGTAAAACACTTCTAATGGGATGATTGTTTTTAGAAAATCGCTCTATTGGTATGAGTGTTTAGAAAAATCGTTCTAATAGGATGAGTGTTTAGTAAAATCGCTCTAATGCCTAAGTGCGCTTTTGGGAATGCGTAACTGAGAAATGTGCTTTTGATTTTTCGTTCAACTCGATAGTTAATTTCTTTTACATCTTCGCTTAATTTTCAAACAGAATATAACAATCATTAATATTTTGTGAAATATCAAAAAATACTACATTATTATATTATA
Source organism: Phalangium opilio (assembly GCF_054372755.1). NCBI lineage: Eukaryota > Metazoa > Arthropoda > Arachnida > Opiliones > Phalangiidae > Phalangium > Phalangium opilio. The sequence continues at coordinate 850,315 of NW_028324205.1, forward strand.
GAATAATAAAATACGCCTAAAATACTACATTATTATATTATAGAATAATTAATGTTAAAGGTTTTAACATTATATCAAGAGCTTTCAGATTCGACTAGAATAAACTGAGTTCAAATATTAGATTAAGCTTTTTCGCGTTAGACAAGTAATTTTGAAATTTTTAATATCTGAACGGAAACTGGTTCGCTAGGTTTTTCCTAGCTCCAGATTTTTTTCGTGACATTTCTAAGAAAAGTCCAATGAAAGCGGTGAACCATCCCAATAAAAGTCCATAAAAGACGTAGGCCAGATCCCCTAAACCAATCAAACTGACATTTATTGCATCCAGTGTCTCTTTTGGCTGTAACTTGTTATCATCGGCATCCCACTTCTCTAAGAGACCCGAAGACATGAAGATTCCCAACCTAGAAATAAATACACGATTTCTTCATAAGTTATGTTGTCTTTTATAGAATAGTTTATTTCTTACCAAGTATTGACAGCGTGTTTACAGTGAAAGTCCTTTCCAAATACTAGAGCTATATGAGATATGTAGAAATTTTCGATAGCCCAATGAAATTTGTGCAATGGATAGCCACTCGATGCTAATTTGTCTTGCATAGTAGCCTTCTCAGAAATAGCCGCCAACTTTTCATTCAGAATAGCATTAAATGTTTTGTGACCTTTAGCCTTGAATTTTTTGTACGCAGCCTTAGCGAGGGTTTTCATATAACCAATTTTGGACTTTTCCAGCTGAAAAATTCATGAAGTTTCTAATCAAGCAGCTAAGACACGACAGTTTAAAACAAGAACTCTAAACGTTTATTCAAAACCCAACAACATGACAGACTAAAAGAATATTAGATAACAATGGGTTATATAGCAGTAATAAAAAACAATAGTGGCCTTCAATTAATGATCATAAAAAAATTAAACAACAAAAATCGTAAGCAATAAGTCTACATCAGTTAATCTTCAACACTCGTCCTTGATGTTGACTTCTTCTTACAAGCGCAAATTACCTTGTCTGCTAAAGGGGGCAAAGAATTCGCTGCTCAATGGTTTGGTTAGAATATCCGCAAGCTGATCTTTGCTCGGAACATAAGCGACTTGTGCTATTCCATCTTGAACCAATTCACGTATATTGAATTAACGAATGATAATGTGTTTCGTACGTCTATGAAATTCGGGGTTCCGAATCAGCTTGATGGTGCCGTCGTTGTCGATATGCAGGATTGGCACGTCTCTTTTGTTTTGTTACTGAGGGAAGCTCTGATGCCTTTGATCCAAATTATGTCCTTGGCAGCTTCCGTCGCTGCAACTGGCTCGGCTTCTGTTGTGGACTAGAGGACTGCAAAGGCTTTGGGAAAACTCCAACTCCATAGAAAGCCAAGGGACTCCCTCATTATTGGTCGGAGTTGGAGTTGGGTAAAATAAATAATTTGGCTTTGGGTGGCTTTGGGAATATTATCTCTGAATTGGAACGGAGTCGGAAGGGAGTGGAAATATTTCGAAAACTTATACGGGAGTCGGTCGGGACTGGATTATTGTTGGATTCAGGTGGCTTTGGCTGGCGTTGGCAATTATAGTATCCAAATGGAGTTGGTGGCATTGAGAGCCAGCCTTATTTTACTCAACCGGAGTTGGTGGCATTAGAGATATTAGTCAATTTTTCCTCTTTGAATTTCCCACGTGGTTGTTTTGGCGCAAGCGGGATGAATGAAGTTCAACCCCACACAGACGGCACATGACGGTCGCGGATGGTACAGCCGTCCCTCCGCAAAATAAAATCAAATTCATTGCTGTGCGAGAGAAATCGAAACTAAAACTACTTGTTCTTGTCAGAGAGTCAAAATTTTTCCGTCGCCTTAGATTAAACGTAAAAAAAACCTCAATTATAAACAATGTTCGAGTTTATAATAAGAATAATTGAAAAAATGCAGTGGGATAACGTTGGAAAACCTTCATAATATATAAGTTCATAATATACCACACGGCCGGCTGGGAAACGTTGGGGTAAATATAAATGAAAATTGGTTAGGTTAGATGCTTTTGTGTTTGGAGTAAGAAAGTTTTTTTTGAAGCTCTCATTGGCTTTGGCAGAGATGGGAAAACTTGTCGGATATCTCATTAGTTGGGTCAAGGATTAGAAGACTTGTCGCATATCTCATTGGCTTTGGCAGGGATTATTAGAAAACTAGTCGGATTTCTCATTGGCTTTGGCAGGGATTGGAAAAATTGTCAAATTTCACATTGGTTTCGGCAGGGATTGGAAATATTATTGAATTTATCAATTGGCTTTGGTAGGGATTGGAAATAGTTTTAAATCTGTCAATCGGCTTTGGCAGGGATTGGAAAGATTTTTAAATCTGTCAATCGGCTTTGGCATGGATTGGAAAGATTTTTAAATCTGTCAATCGGCTTTGGCAGGGATTGGAATTCGTGTGAAACATCACAATTGGCTTTGGCAGGGATTCAAAAATGAAATGAACTTTACTGTGGCGTTAGGGAGGAGTTGAAAATATTACAATGGTGTTAGGGTGGCAGTGGCGTTTGTGAAAATTTTACCATTGGAGTTGGCAGGCTTTGGGAATGACTTTTTTCAGTTTGCAGCCCTCTATTGTGGACAGTGCGACTGTTTGTTGTTTACGGCAGGCCCATGTAATCAGTGCTGAGCCAAGTAAACAAAGGATTCCAGATGTTTAACGACAAGTTTTATCACAACCGCCATAGTCAGCTTCAGTATATGGAGTGGGAAGTGACAAAGCATTTGACTTGAACAAAATGGCGCTGGTTACTGTTCCCTTTAGATAACGAAATATTCGTTTAACTGCTTTCCAATCATTAGTTTTTGGTTTGGTCATTGCTTGTGATGTACGATTAACGGCGAATTCAATATTTGGCCGTGTGGAAAGTGCTGCATAACGGAGACTTCCTATGGCTGAGGTGTATACGGTTATTGAATCAAAACTTGACATTTGTTCACTGTTTGTCTTCAGAATACCAGCAGACGTCCTCACAGATTTGCAGTCCAACTAATTGAAGCGACTCTGAATGTATTCTATCAAGAATAAATTTACTATAAGAATGCCTAAGTTGCTAGATTTTACGCTTCTACTCTTACGCCGGTGTTGGAGGACAAGTAAGCCCGACCCCTTTCATGTCCGTCATTGCTCTGCGCTTTCCTATTGGATCCCGTGGGGATAGGTCATACAGACGCGATTGACGTATTCCGAATAGAGAAAAAAACCTAGAGCAAAGTAAACAGAAAATGGAGGCTGCCAGCGGTGCTGAAACGGTTAGGGAATAGTTTTTAATTGCCATTAACAAGTTAGTTAAAAGTTTTGAACCTACCTTAATGTATTCTGAGAGAGCGGTAGCTCTCTTAGATAAGACTTCATACTGCTCTTAATGTATAAGGAGGGTTTTTTGTTTGGATGTAGTTTTTTTTGTATTTTATTAATTGTTTCGAAAAAATTCCACAGAACTACAATTCGGGCCCTCAATATGTGGTTAAAATTTCGAAGAGATCCATTAATTAGTCTATTTTATAAAAAATAAAGTTGCTAAGGGTGGTTTTCATTTCCATAAAATTAATCACACCTTTTGATGAAAAACAGGAATTTTTCCCATAGAAATAACATGGGAAATTTTTGGAAAAAAACAAATCGGTTACTCGTGATTTAGTTAGTTTTGGGAACGATTTTAAATGAAACTTTACACTATAATCTAGGACTATTTTTCTTGTTATTAAGGAAAATTAGTTTTAATTATTTTTAATTTAAATTTTAAAAATTGCCCCAATCTGCGATATTTTAGCATTTATACACTGTTTTATTGGGAAATATCAGCGTGACCAATATTAGCCTTTTTTAACGTATAGTTGCCTCATAATAATCCGATTGTTTCTTCTTATTGCCTTTTGGTTGGAATGGCCTATCGATAGTGTGATAAGACGGTTTTTAAGGGGCTGTCCGACCCCCTCTCCTTTTTTACCCACCCGGTATGCTAAGCTCTATGAGGAAGATCGTCGTTTGTCCCACGGTGCGAACTGCCTCTTTAATATTGCCGCCGTGACGTTGATGAGGCCGCTGCGACGACTGGTAATTAAGGTAGATTACCGACGACTGGTAATTAAGGTAGATTACCGACGGCTGTCAATTAAGCTGGATTACAGAAGGCTGGTAATTAAGCCAGATTACCGACTTGTGGGTGCTTGTAGGTACTTGTGGGTGTTTGTAGGTACTTGTGGATGTTTGTAGGTACTTGTGGGTGTTTGTAGGTACTTGTGGGTGTTTGTAGGTACTTGTGGGTGTTTGTAGGTACTTGTGGATGTTTGTAGGTACTTGTGGGTGTTTGTAGGTACTTGTGGGTGTTTGTAGGTACTTGTGGGTGTTTGTAGGTACTTGTGGGTGTTTGCAGGTACTTGTGGGTGTTTGTAGGTACTTGTGGGTGTTTGTAGGTACTTGTGGGTGTTTGTAGGTACTTGTGGGTGTTTGTAGGTACTTGTGGGTGTTTGCAGGTACTTGTGGGTGTTTGTAGGTACTTGTGGGTGTTTGCAGGTACTTGTGGGTGTTTGTAGGTACTTGTGGGTGTTTGTAGGTACTTTTGGGTGTTTGCAGGTACTTGTGGGTGCTTGTAGGTACTTGTGGGTGTTTGTAGGTACTTGTGGGTGTTTGCAGGTACTTGTGGGTGTTTGTAGGTACTTGTGGGTGTTTGCAGGTACTTGTGGGCGTTTGTAGGTACTTGTGGGTGTTTGTAGGTACTTTTGGGTGTTTGTAGGTACTTTTGGGTGCTTGTGGGTACTTGTGGGTGCTTGTAGGTACTTGTGGGTGCTTGGAGGTACTTGTGGGTGCTTGTATTTACTTCTGGGTACTTGTGGGTGTTTGTAGGTACTTGTGGGTGTTTTTAGGTACTTGTGGGTGTTTTTAGGTACTTGTGGGTGTTTGTAGGTACTTGTGGGTACTTGAGGGTACTTGTGGGTGTTTGTAGGTATTTGTGGGTGTTTGTGGGTACTTTTGGGTGTTTGTGAGTACTTGTGGGTGTTTGTGGGTACTTGTGGGTGTTTGTGGGTGTTTTTGGGTGTTTGTGGGTGTTTTTGGGTACTTGTGGGTGTTTGTAGGTACTTGTGGGTGTTTGTAGGTACTTGTGGGTGTTTGTAGGTACTTGTGGGTGCTTGTAGGTACTTGTGGGTGCTTGTAGGTACTTGTGGGTGCTTGTAGGTACTTGTGGGTGCTTGTAGGTACTTGTGGGTGCTTGTAGGTACTTGTGGGTGCTTGTAGGTACTTGTGGGTGCTTGTAGGTACTTGTGGGTGCCTGTGGGTGTTTGTGGGTGCTTGTGGGTGTTTGTAGGTACTTGTGGGTGTTTGTAGGTACTTGTGGGTGTGTGTGTGTGTCTGTCTGTCTGTCTGTCTGTCACCGCGTTTGCAGTTGGCAAATCGGAGGAAACGTGTTCGCAATTTCCGGACCGCGTTCGCAGTACACAGAAATTCCGAAAAGGTTTATCTATCTTATTTAACGCCAATCATTGACTAGTCGTTACGCCTTCATCTGCTGACTAACCGCCAATCCTTTCACTCAACACCCTCAGTATTTATTGGCTTCCAACAACAACACCATGCGCTAGTCTTTCGTGTATCCCACAAACACACCAATCTATCCTTACTGGCTTCTAGCCACCAACATCTCCTGGTCTTTCGTCTATACCACATAGACACCAATCTGTAACATTAGCTTCTACTCCATCATCGTCGTTAGGCTTAAGATGTACGCGGCGAGCGGCTAGGGTTACGAGAAACGTCTAGCCTCCCTAAGGCAGGGCTTCCACCAAAGGTTCACGCAATTGCGCATTTTCTTATCACTTAATGTGAATCAATCGCCTTATATACCCTAAATTTACGAAAGTTCTGATATAGGTGTTCCCTAGAGGTATAACGTTAAATATAGCTATGTTTAAAATTATTTTAGGAATTAAGTTTCTTAAACCGACCTTACTATAATTAACGTAAAATACTGACGATTAAAATAATTAATATCAGTTATATTTAATTAACTATTTAAGATAAACTTATTTCTATGTAATGACACAAGTGAGAGTTTATATAGAACGAGTAATGAAGATTGCATCCGAATCAAAACACTACACGCATATCAAAGTTAATATAAAGCGAGTAGGATGATAAGATCTCTTACAAAACGATAACATTTCCTTTTTGCAGAATATTAAATGGAAATATTTTAAATATTTTTTGGAATTACGATTCTTTTAGTAGTTGTGTAGCTATAAAGCTCTGTTTCATCTCAATATTCCAAGAAAATCTTTTACATTAACATTTCAAATTTGGTGTTTACTTTTTAATTCAGCTTTACTCCATTTATATATAGTATAAACGCAACTTTTAACTTCACTAATCACTACATAACATGGATTTTAATACTTCGTCTATCTATAAGTGTTGAAGCGATTGGGTTAGATACCCTAGATTTAAGTCAGAATTGACCTTGTTTCGTGTCCTCTTACAAGAGGTGTTAACGGTTAAGAGTGAGCCGAAAGTTAAATACACACTTAAAGCAAAGGACGGCTCCGTTGATGCCCCCGCTACACGTTGGCTAAGCTTGGCAATGGCTAGTTAAACCAAAGGCAGGAACCAATGTGACCTAGTGCATTAGGTCTGATTGGTTCCTGTCTTTGGTAAGGTAAAATTCGTGTCCAAAAGATTAGCCAGCATGCTAGGGGATAATGAAGCCGCCTTTACTTTAAGTGATAGATATTAGGTCCTCATTAGAATTATGAGGATACACAGGGAAATGTTAAACGAATAAACCTTCACAAATGACCTTCGCATTATCCCGACAATTTGAACTACGTATTTCCGGTTTTTCTCACTGGCTGGTGGACCTGTGTTTAGATTAGAAAGTAAATTTGTCTCGGCTCGGAGAGGTTTATTTTGGTTTTCCCAACTTGTTTCCACAGCGTGTGCGTACAAAGCGTTTGCAATGAACATAGCAATCTTATATATTATACCATATTTTAGCGAGAATCATTTTTATTAAATCAGTGTTTCTGGATTTCGGCCATACGGTAAATAATTAAATTTTTTGCGGAAACCTTTTGTTTTAAATCGGTGTTTCTGGCTTTCGCCCAATCGGAAAAAATAATCATTTTTTGTGGTCGGAAAATTCGGTATCGTCGGCTCGTCTCCTTAGTCCGTCATTTTTGATCCCACCATATTGATTGGGTGTCCCGTTGTAAATTGGAAACAAGCGGTTGACGATAGAAAAGGTATTTATGATTCTACTAAATTTTAATATCAGTACTAGATGTATCTATAGTGTTACATTTTATAGGATTATCAATGCTCATTAAAAGCGTGGAGAGCAGTTGTGGTAAATTGCGATCCATAAGGCTATTTATTAATTATTGTAGTCTTTGAAGAATCTTAAAGCGTTAGCAACTGCACCTGGCTTTCTCAGTTTGAAGACCAAAAATTCAATGGTAATGTGCAATTTTTATAATAATACTAATATTTAAAGAAATTTAAGACCCAAATTTCCACTAAATAAATATAAGACTAGTATTTGTCCCTGAACGCGCTCACGCAGGCAGGTGGGTTGAAAAACCCCAGGGTGCATATTGACGACACTCAGAATGCATTTGATTAGGCGCTGCACCTGCGCACGGGGGCATCAACAGCGCCCCCCTCCTGCCTTCATCCCTGTGCCCAAAATGGTACCTGCGGAACCGCCGTCAAGGCATACGGGATCGGCCAGCGGGCCCGGCAACGCCCCTTAAGCAGGTGACAGAGGCGGGACACCGTCAGCGGCGAGCCCAGCCAGGAGGTGGTCGGTGACAGGGCTCGGACTAAGGCAGCAGAAGGCTCGAGGGGCCGGGGGATCGCCCTCCGAGCACAGCAGTGCCATACGGTCCAAAAAATGTATCCGCGGCCCCCAGAGGGTTGCCAAGAGCTGGGAATGAGCCATAGCAACACCTGGGCGGGGGCGAGGCGGCCGAGCAAAACGTTCGCGGAACGGGGCAGGGAAAGGTCCGAACCAAGGGCAAGCCCAAGGAATCATCCAAACCGGCACACCGAACTCGGGCCCCCTCCGCCACGACAAGGCCTTTTGCTCTGCTCCCAAGGGGGGGGGGCACCCCAAGGAAGCCGGGACAGTCAGATGCAGCTTGAAATGTTAGTAAGTACAAAACAGGGCAACCTCTTATCTCTCTCAGAGCAATGGCTAGAGATAGGACGGCGCCTAGCTTTGTATGTACTGATATTTCATGATGAATTTGACAATAGAACACGTACCGTTCAGTTTGATTGACATTATATAATAATTCGCCTTATTTGATTCTGACTGAAACTAAATATCTACATGAATTTACTGTGGTTATTCTTGAATATACCCATGTAATTGAAACCTAAATTGATTTTTCTTCAAAGGGCCTTGGGTCTGCTAACTCTACTGTATATTGAAACTGTATATTCATTGTTAACTTGAATAAATTCATGGCAATAGGAACATCATAACTATAGGAGTATCAATTGATGTTTATAGATATCAAAATGTATCGTTGCGTTATGTGCGGTGTCAACAGACCATCATTCAAGAAGCTCCTAACTCATTATAGAGATTTACATATTCATGACCCAAATTTTAAAATCTTTTGCAATGTAGGAATTTGTTCAAAACCATACAATGTCTATAAATCTTTTACAAGCCATGTTAAGCGAAAACACAGCCTAGAGTACCTTGAAATTGAGGATGGGATTCTACCTGACACTTTACTTCTTGAAAACCAACACAATGAGCCCTATATTAACGAACAGATTAATAATGTCAACGAAAATGAAATCCAAAATCATGAAGATTCTTTAGCGAATCTACGCAAAAACATGGCTTTGATGATTCTGAAATTGAGGGAAAAACATTTGCTTCCGCGCTCAGTTGCTATGAGCATAGCTAATGATGTCAGCGTTATAGTTGAAAATGTTAGAGTTGTATACAAACTCTGAACCTGGTGAGATTCCAGAAGTAGAAACTCTAACTGATGTTATAAGAAGTGACTACAAGCTAAATAGTTTCTGTAAGCAACAGCTTGAGCTTTTGTCCCCGATCGAGTACAATTTGGGGGAAAACTACCGTAATGGCAAAACTTTTAAGGATACCTTTCAGTATGTAAATATTTTAAAGCTACTTGAGAGAATGTTGTCTTTCGATGATGTATGGGAAGAAATCCAAAAATATGCATTGGAAGGAAAGCGGGAGGGAGAGCATAGTACAGTTAGTGATTATGATCAAGGCCAAATATTTATGAACCACGAAATATTTAAAAATCATAAGTCGTTATTGAGAATCCATTTATATACTGATGAGCTAGAGTTAGTAAATCCGCTTGGGTCTAAACGAGGAAAGCATAAAATTAGCTTATTTTATTTTTTTCTTGGGAATTTGCCACCTAGATTTAGAAGTAAATTAAGCAACATTTTCCTAACAATAGTAGTGAGGTATAAGCACGTAGAGAAATATGGATACGAGCCTGTACTTGATCCACTTATTCAAGATCTAATTACTTTGCAATGTGAAGGAATATTTATTAAAGAACGAGGTGTAGTAGTTAGGGGCGCTTTGGCAACTATTTCGGGTGATAATCTTTCTTCGCATCTGTTAGCTGGCTTTAAACAAGGTTTCAGTCGCGGAAGAATTTGTCGACACTGCATGGCTGTTAAAACAGAATTACCTGAAAAGTTTTTAGAATCTGATTACTCGATAAGAACAGAAAAAGCCTACTTGTACCAAGTTGAAGCAGTTTCTGAAAATATTGCTAACGAGGCTATTTACGGGGTAAAAAAAATCACCTTTACTTTCAATTCCCGTATTTAAAGTAACGGATAGCTTCGCCCCCCCCCCGACATTAGGAAGGAGTTATACCACTTGTTTTGAAAGTTGTTCTTTCTGGGCTCATAAGCACTGAAGTTTTTTCTTTTGAAAAAATGAACGAAATTTTAACTCTTTTTGATTATGGTAGTGAAGATTCTATAAATAAATCTGGCACCTTCTCAAAGCGGATGATTTTTAAAGACAACCATTTAATTGGTTCAGCCGCTTAGAAGAGCTGTTTGTTTTACATGTTTCCTTTTTTATTTGGTCCTTTTGTTCGTGAAGATAATATCCACTGGAAACTATATTTAAATCTGAGAGAAATAGTTGATATTGTATCTGCCCCTGTTATAAACATAAATTGGCTAGGTTTTGCTGCCGACATGATTGAACGTTTTTATCAGAACCTCAAATTGTTGGCTGCAACTAAATTCACTCCAAAAATTCATTACATGGTTCACTACCCAAGACTTATATTAGAATATGGGCCATTAAAGAGATTAGCGTGCTTTCGCTTTGAAGCGAAGCATCAAAAAATCAAACAAATAGCCAGTAGATGTAGAAACTTTACTAACATTGCAAAAACAATAGCTGAAAGAAATCAGTACACCCAGTGCCATGACTGGAGTGGGAAAAACGGCCTTCAAAATGACGATTTACAAAAAAGTGTAAAATGCATATTGTTTTCAACCTTGCCCTACGATCTTAAACTTAAAATAAGAGAGTGCAGGTATCTAAATGTTGAATGGGAAAACCTATCAATTTTAAAAGCTAAAGAAATAAATATCAATTCAGTTTCATATAAGCTATGTACATTTATAACGGTTGACTTTATTCATGGTGAAGATATACCTTTATTTATAAAAATAGCTCATATTCTGAGAATTGGCGAATGTTGACTTTTATGTGGGAAAGTTTTTTATGTTGAAAACTATAACTCACACCTTCATGCCTATGAGGTGAAGGATTCTAAACATTGGAAAAATATTCGGCCTGGGGCTGAAATAGATTACGCTTCAATGAATGAAAACAGAATTCCTTCTGCAAAAAATCTCCCGTTAAAAACATTTATTACTATGAGATAAAGACCCTGTCGTTAATTATCACGTGAGACACGTAGACACTTCACGAATTTGTTTACAAATTAAATCGTTCTATAATGAGAGCAGGAGTCAAGAAGCTATTGCGTGTCGTTTGCAAAGCTAAGGAAGGAAATTAAGCTTAACGAACCATTCACAATGAAAGACCTATCGGAAAATATTAAGTGAGCTTTCAGAAAAGATATATCTGGGATACAAATTTATCCTGAAAAGACATTCATTGACATTTATAGTAACGAAGAAGAAAGCCCATCTGATGGTGTAGAACTAAATATATTAGGATCTGAAAATATCGATGTTGCTGCTCAGTATCTCCAAGATAGGCTATAATAAACCCATTTCCAAAATACCATGAGTTAATAATATGTTAGCTCCCTATAAGTTACTCAGGCAATTCATTTTTATACTCCAGCGTTTTCTCCCGCGCCGCCGGCTTCCCAATTATATGCGACGCTCTGCGGCCGCCACGTGAACGAAAATCTTATTTACTCTTCTTTCCGGTTTTTTCCTTGAAGCGCGTATAGTGGAAGCTAGCCAATGATATCGGAGCTATTTAAGCAGCCGAATATTTCGCTCTGTAGCCTCGGTTAAGAAAACAGTTAAGAGATCAGTGGATTGGATTTAGTTGTATAATTTTCTGGTTTCAAGTCACAATAACAACTCTTATCTTTAGCATTCTTGCACAATATCGGTAAATTGCATTGAGTTCCCTCATTTTTTTGTCTCAGTACTGACACAAACGCCATGATATAATGTTAAATTGTTAAAACATAAACATTCACGACTAAAACACTCCCTTGGTGAAAAAGCAGCCGGCGACTCGAGGTCGAGGAGCCGTACGAGCGGGATTTTTTTTTCGACAAGAGAGAGCGCAACATTCGGATTTTTTTCCCGCGCGGGTGAAATGAGAAGAAATCGCTGGATTCATTACGCCTATGGAGCCTGAGTATCTTATAGGGAGCTAACATATTATTCACTTATGAAAATACTTATATCAGACGTGAGTTTCGTTACATTATTTGTCCTTTCATCCTGTAGTAACCAAGAGATACCGAATCTTAGAGCCACAGTTGCGGATCCAGAGGAGGAACCAATTACTACTACAAGCGGAAGATTAACACTTCCTCTAGGATATAAGGTTCCAACTTTACCTAATCAAATTCAAGAATTAATTGATCAGAAAACCCAATTGTTTTAACTGAGGAGAGATTTTCGAATAAAATAGTTGCTCTTCTTTATGAGGATTTAAGTCGCTACACTATGTAAGTCTGATATAAATAATTACAGCGTAATTTATAACTTTACCCATACATTTAATTTTACTAGATATCCAACCCATGATGAGTGTAGTAGAGTTTCTCAGGCTTTGGTATCTCAACACCGCTTTTTAGTTGATCGTCTTAAAATTGGAACCGAATATGTAAGTATGGTGGTATTTACAATATACATATAAATATATGATGTGGGTTTGTGAAAGTAATCTCCCATTTTTAATTTTAGGGCACTTGGTTAGAAAGTTTGAAGTCCAAATTTAAGCGGGAAAGGCGGCATTCCACTAACTTGCAGATTGTAAAAGATGCAAAAAAGAAACACGGGCATTCGAACAACAGGCGAAAAGTAAACGACGCAGATCAACCAGTGCCAATGAAGAAAATAAAAAGATTTCAAATATTGGTAAGTAGCAAACATTTCATGTATGTTTTAGAACTTTTATGAAAATGTTTTAATTATTTTAGGAGGATTGCATTGAAGATGAAATTAGCATAGCTGCTCACATAAAATGTCTTCAGGAGGAATGGAAGAAAACCAAGCCAAACAAAGTCATAGTGGATGAAAAAATGAAAAAATCTTTTCAAGTTAGGGGAAAAGTTTGCGTTGAAAAGTCGGTGCTGGAAATCATAGAAAATTATCCAAATATTAATTATAATTATTAAGCTAGGATATTTAATACATTAGAATGTCCCATTAAACAATATGTTGATATCCCTTTATAATTAGATATTGCTGGAGTTCCAGAGGACTATTAATTTTGACTTTAACCATGAGAAAAAAAATCGTCCATTTTATTCAGTCGTCCGGGAAAGATTTTTTAATTGACTAAAAAGTCGGATCTTTTTGAGAAGTTGAATAATCAACTTTTATCAAAGAAAGATTTTGTTACAACTGAAATATATACAGCTAGAGATTATTTTATTTTCGTTGAAATATAAATTTCATGAAATAAATTAATCGTTATCATTAGAAATGGAAGTTGGCGCAAGTTTACTTTTATTGCCGTTGATTTTTAAGGAAAACCCGAAAATGCTTTTTACTTTAGATGTAAGTAAATTTTTCATCATCTATTGGTTGTTCATATACACATGAATATGGATCATAGATATTTAATTAAATGCCATTCTAGGTTCCAAACCACGAGCATGCTGTGGTATATATTCAAGACGCAGACTATTTCAGAAAACCCGTGAAAGTAGTTTTGGAGACTGTGGAAATTTCATCGAGCAGTATTATTAAAGGGTTTTTAACGCTCTTTATGACCTATTATGCGTTTGGTATTGATTACTCTCCAAAGTTGATGAAGACATTACACTTTATACAGACAGTAGTTCTGGAAATTGAACCAGGACTAAAAAAACTACCAGTAGCAATTAAAAATGCGGTTAACAAATTATATGCATAAAATTCTAAACCTCTTAAATTGAAAAATGTTCCTTGAAATTTGTTGTACATGTAAACCTTACCTTTTAAATTGATGATTATAAATGATATTTGAGTTAGCTATAATATTGACTTTGTTTTATTATTATTATGTGTGGTTTTCATACCACAACTGCTACACTTTTGAGCGCAATACGGGTTGAAAAACAACCTTAAAATGGTTTTACTTAAACCTTTTGAGTTTTGCTTTAACACCATTATAAGAACGTTTTGAATCCATCAAAGGTTTCAAATAACACCTTGTAGAAGAACGTTTTGAATCCATCAAAGGTTTCAAATAACACATTTTAAAATATGGTTTCATCAGAATCTTTATTGGTTTGGGTTAATACCATATTAAGTAGATATTAAAGCTCTTCAAGGTCTCAAATAATACCTTGTTAATAATAGAGGTTTTTCCAGAACCTGTATAGGTCTTTTTCATACCACAATTGGTGTATTTTGCTACCTGCAAAGGGTTTGAATAACACCTTTCTTCAAAACAATTTTTTAATAAAAACCTTTTGAGTTTGCTTTAACACCACACTGAAAAAAATGAGCGTGCTTTCGGCATTCAAAAATGATGGCGACCGTTCAATTCTGAACAAACCTCTATTGACGAATTCAGATTTAACCAGAAAAATTCAATTTTGAACAAGGACTGTTTTACGCGTTCAAAACTAACCACTAGCATTCATTTTTGAACAGCTTATATATTACCACTCAAAAAAGAATCTTTATTCCATTCAATTTTGAATAACTGCCTTGCGCTAATGAAACGTTCAGACATGGTCGTTTAGGCGTTCTAATAGGATTGTATTAGTATTCAAACTAGAGCGTTTTAGGCGTTCAAATAAGAACATTTTGGCGTTCAAATGAGATTGTTTTTCGTGTTCTAACAAGAGTGTTTTTGGCTTTAAAACAAGAGCATTATGGGCGTTCAAAGGTGACTGTTTTTGATATTCAAATGGACCGTTTTTTGCTTTTTAACGAGAGCGTTGAGAGTGTTCACACGGGAGCTTTTTTCTGTTCAAAAGAGAGCTTTTCGGGCGTTCACGGGAGCAATTCTTGGCGAGTTTTTTGGGTGTAATATTTACAATGGTAAAAATCCAGGTTCATTTTATCAAATTTTAATATTATAATTCAACAAATCATTTTTATTATATTTTGATATTCAAGAACATAATAATTGCCAATTATTCATTACCATTATTTTATTTTCTAGGCTCAGACTAATGATTTTTTCAGGAACACAAGCACACACAGAGTCAAATTGCGAAATATTATTAGAAAATGGAGGTTAAACCTAAACTAATTTACTTGCTTAACTGGGTGATTAATTACATAACTAAGTTTGATAGGCGATCGTCCTCTCTAAATAATCGTGAAAACTACTAGCTAAGTTTATATACAATAAACACCTGCCTTTTTCAAAATTTGTCTTGTTTTGTAGGTCAGGTCAGGTTGAGTTAGGGTTTGAAAAGGCTTAGGTTAGGTTTGGTAAGTGTTAGGTAAGACTTAGTTTAGGTTAGGTGTCTTTAATACCTACGGTTCCAAATTTAAGCATTGATTCTCTTAATACTAGACGCGTGCATATGCACACATCCAATAAATGCTATAAATTGAATTTTTACCTCTCCGGGTGACGTATGTCACGGAGAGGTTCAAATTTCGACGTGTCTGTCTGTCACACCCCAGGGGACCGCGTTCGCAGTTGGAAAATCGGGGTAAATGTGTTCTCAATTTCCAAGCCTGAAAATTGGAAAATTGTATTCCACTTATAATGGCTATTACTCCATTGTCTGTCTAACACCATTATTCTCTTGTGTTTTGTCCATCCCACATGGACACCAGTTTGTACTCACTGTCTTCTAAACACCACCATCATCCGGTCTTTTGTCCATCCCACATGGACACCAGTCTGTACTCACTGGCTTCTAAATACCACCATCAACCGGTCTTTTGCCCATCCCATATGGACACCAGTCTGTATATACTTTCTTCTATCTCCATCATCATCGTCAACGTTAAGACATAAGCGGCGATCGGCTATGGTTACGAGAATCGTCTAGCCTCCCAATGGCGGGGTCTTCCTCCAAAGGTTCACGCAATTGCGATGTTCTTATCAACAGCTGCGATTCGAGTCCTTTATATACTACCTATTTGAGTAAGGCAAAGCAGCAGTCGTATGCTTCATTTCAAACGTCAATATTAGTCAAGTCTCTCAAGAATGATTAATTGTTCTTTTTTAAAACGATGTAACGTTCAATAAGGCGAATAACTAACGAAGAAAATGTTTAATATTAAGTGTATTTATTTTAGTATTTAAGATAATCTTGTTTCTCAAATTAAAGTTAATACGAAAATGGTTAAAAAGCAGTCTATGTCAATGTCTGTGTGTGAACGTCCGTTGTTACACTAGTGCGCCGCTTTAGCAGTTTGTTTTGTGTTGATGTGTTAAGAAATCCTACAGAACCTTAACATTAAATTTTTTCATAATATAAAGTGAATATGTGGAAATATTTTTCGTAATTACGATGCCTTTAGTAGTTTTGTAGCTTTAAAGCTCTGTTTCATTTTGATATTCCAAGGATATTTTCTATTATTATTATTTGAAATGGCTGTTTATATATTACTTAAGTTATACTACATATACAATAATCCTTGCTATAGTGATCACAAAAAGAAAGCTAAGGCCTAGAATCAGTCGGGTAATTCAAGGATTATCAGTAATTAGCTTAGTGAACCAAAGAGGAAGTAATTGAGACCCGAGATTTAGTAAATTATGGGTTCTGATTTTCTTGACTGTATTGAAGAGACATTAACGGTTCAGAGTGAACCGAAAGTTAAGTACACGTTTAAATAAGGTCTAGTTTTTAAAATAGATGTAAGCACCATGGTGGCAATTAGATCATTGAAAGGGCTTATCGTAATCGGGTTGTAGCTTCGGAGTTTTCATTCTTATTGTGGTGCATATTGACTTTCATTGCGTCTAACCACAAATCAGCTTTGGTGACAATTAACGTTAAAACCCCCGTTGGCAAACTAAGAATATATATGAGGTGAAACGAGACAATAGTGTTTATACTGCAAAACCAGTTGTGAATGTAGTTATGAGAATACAGGGTTAAAAGTTGAGGCGTAGACAACTGGGCCTTTTAAAACGCATAAAGACTATATTTCTCCCAAAAGTTATGCACTTAAATTCCTGTTTTTTCCCCATTGACTGATTTCATGTGTCCAAGGCACATTCTTAATGGATGTAAAATGTCATCTGCTTTACTATATATCCTCTATGCTTGGAATACTGCTTTAAGCTTAGTTCCCACTTGACCGAAAAAACGACGGAAACACGGCGTAAGTACCTCTTCGGTAAAACATCTTCCGCCTAACGTGACCGAAACAGCTTTCGGTCGAACAGAATTGGTGTTCTATTTTTGAAGCAGAGGCCGACGTAAAATTATTTTCATAGCCAATCAAAATTCGTTTCGGGTTAAAGCTTCTGCTGACGTAATAATAGGGGAGTTCTTTATCGCCGCTTCGAGTTTTTTTTTTTTTTCACCTCGCCAGTCGCCATTGCCACCTTTGCATGTTATGAACTTTTGAGTTTGAATTCTCTAATCGGATTTGATCGCTAGTCGATATTGCCGTGTTTGTATGTAATAAACCTTTGATTTGAATCTCTGACCTTAATTTGGTAGAAGTAAGCTCCATAATTAAGATACCATCAAGGGAAAATCAAAGGCCAAGGCTTAAGTTCTTCCAACTCGTGCCACGTGACTCTGCCGACCGCACCTTTTGGTCTGAATTCGGTCGTATGTGTGAACCGAACTAAAATCTTGCCGTCGAAGGCCTGCGTAAAACTCAATTTTTTGACGAGGCGCTAAGGTTTTCGGTCGTCATTTTCGGTCAAGATGGAACCTAGCTTTTATAATTCGTAAATTTTTACATCTAAAAAAGAGAGATATAATTCTATATCTAGGTAAATAAGTTTGTAAGTAGTCCTCTTGACTCAGAGAGGTAATATTTTGGTTTTTCCAACTTGGTTTTTTAATAATAAGAAATTTTTATCGTCGGCAGCAATTAAAAATAAAATATTTGCTGATGTCTTTTATATGGGCAGTGTATTACGTACTCGTTTTATGTTCAAAATTCTTTGCAGTGTTATGTGATGCATATGACTTAAAAATGAAAATAAATATCAAGAAATGTTTTTATAAAGGTGCATTGCTTTAATTTAAAATTATTTGGTTCTTGTGAACTATCTATTTTGCTAAATATTTTACAAAATAATTGGGTTTACTGCTCATTTTATCTAGCCACTCAATCGTTATAAATTAAGTAGATTTTTGCAGGACAAGATAGAATCTTTCCGTTCCCGGGAATTGGTAATTTAATATCACTGGGAACATTTAACCCAAGATGTTTGTCCCATTTGATGAATCCGACAATTTGCGGCGTCGGTCGTCAGAATGGGAGGAAAGCGGTTAACTACTATAGTGAAATCAACTTGAAATGCTGTAAATAGGGTACTAAAATGAGGTAAATTAGGTGAATAGAGGCTTAGATTAGGGTATTAATACGGGCAAATAATATTTGACCATGGCGTGAATGGATCACACCAAAATCGTTCTCGTTAAATTGTTAATGCAATCGTATTATAACGCGATACAGTTACGTATGAATGCCAATTCGTTCTCGTTTGAACGCCAAAAGCGCTTACATGAGAACGCCAAAATCGCTTACCTTTGAACGCCAAACACGATCTCGTTTGAACGCCAAACACGATCTCGTTTGAACGCCAAACACGATCTCGTTTGAACGCCAAACACGATCTCGTTTGAACGCCAAACACAATCTCGTTTGAACGCCAAACACAATCTTGTTTGAACGCCAAACACGATCTCGTTTGAACGCCAAACACGACCTCGTTTGAACGCAAAACACGATCTCGTTTGAACACCAAACACGATCTCGTTTGAACGCCAAACACGACCTCGCTTGAACGCCAAACACTATCTCGTTTGAACGCCAAACACGATCTCGTTTGAACGCCAAACACGATCTCGTTTGAACGCCAAACAAGACCTCGTTTGAACGCCAAAACGCTCTCGTTTAAATGCTAGTGCAATCATATTTGAATGCCAAAATGGCCTAATCTGAATGCTTCGTTAGCGTGAATTTTTGAATATCAATATTAGCGTTCAAATATGAACATTTCGTTAACGTGTACAATTGAATACCACTTTATGCGTTAAAATTTGATTGCTAAGGCGTACCACCACAGTGGCAAGGTATTGAACGCTGAAACATTCAATTTCGAATGTTCTTTTTTTACTGTGCATAATAAGTACGTTTTGAAACCCTTTCAGGTTTCAAATAATACCTTGCTTCCGAAACAGGTTTTTCTAGTACCCTTAATGTTACCATTTTAAAACCGTTAATGGTTTTTTTGAGTTCCTTAAGGTCGCAAATACTACCTCTTCTTAAAGGTACTTTTCCGTACCGTCATATAAAGGTTTTTTTAGTACTTAAAAAGGGTCGTCTGGGAACGCAAGCAAAAATACCTTATTTGGTACGGAATAGTCACTTTATTTTTTACAGTGTAGCCTTTTTTAACAATGGCCATCTTTTCTGAGCTGGCGGCGTCTCTATAGGACTTAGCCTTTTTCGACGCCGCCTGCGAGATACTGGGTGAGGGAGTCGAATCCTCCGCTCTAGGCCTCTTCATTGTTAAGAGACTTTGCTCATTGCGTGATTAGAACTGAAGTGAACTGGGTTTATACTTAGGCGTCGTCTGCTAGACAAAAATGTCGTAGTTTAGAAGTTGATCTGTTTTGGCGCACTCCTGTAAGCCAAGCTTCTGGGCGGCAAAGTTTGAGGGAATACGACACATGTCGGCCTTCCTACCCTATAGGTGCCGACTGTCCCGTGTCCGCCGGAGGTGACTTACCCCAATGCCACCTTCCGTCACCTCCCAAGTAAACCTCATTTCCTTCCCTGCTTACACACATACGACCTAGCGGCCCCCGTCAGTGCTGGGCCGCGTAGGGTCTCCCGCTCAATTCTTCCTGGTGCTCAAGGCCTAACGGCTAAGCACTAGTGCTAGTAGGTGGAAAAAAAAAAAAAAAAAAAAAAAAAAAAGTTGATCTGTTTTTCATTATGCTTTGATACTCTGATGGATACGGTTAATAATATAGTGTATAATTTAATAATTAACTTAATAAATACTAATTTAAATTATATATTCCGCTTGCTATTACTGAGAATAATAACATGGTAGCAGAGCGTGGTTAGTCAGTGCATGTTAGTTATTACACAAGCTTTCAAGATGGCCGATGGATCTAATCCATTTGGGCATTTCCCCAAACTGGAAGGGAAAACGAATTACAAAGACTGGAAATACAACATGACCATGTTGTTACAAGATCGTGGAGTATGGGATATAGTCCAAGACACCGAACCCATCCCAGCTGCGGATAATGTAGAAGACACACGCAGGTATACAGCCCTGAAATACAAAGCATTTTCTACAATTGCTATGGGTTTAGCCGATAACGTACGAGACGTCATTGATGGCATCACACAGGCCACGGAAGCATGGAAGAAATTGGAAACGGTATATGAACCAACTACTATAGCCAACATTGCTGTATTGCGAAGACAATTTTATAGCGCCAAATTTGAACCAGGGGAAACCATGCCACAATTTATTGGCCGCTTATGTCATATGAAGCGTCGTCTAGCAAACGCAGGAAAAAAACTTGATGATGAGGAAGTAGCATATCAACTCATAAACCAACTGCCGGACTCGTATCAGCATTTGGTGACGAAATTATATTCATTACCCAAGTCAGAGTTCACCTTCCAGTATGTTAAAGAGCAACTCGAAGCAGAATATGGGAGACAAGAACTGAAAAATGAATCAATAGACAGAGAACAAAACGTAGCATTCTCGGCTCACACGAAACAGCAGTCTGCCAAAATAGACAGGAGAGATGAACCGAGGTATAGACGATTCGAAGAAGGGAGAGATGAACCGAGGTATAGACAATTCGAAGAAGGGAGAGACGAACCGAGAAATAGAAGGCCTGAAGACACAAGTAATAGGCAGTTTACCGGGGCATGCTATTTTCTCTTTAGGCAAGCAAGTTGTTCATTGGAGAGGCTCAGTAAGTAGTGATTTATTTCAATTATTTTTAAGCTTCCCTCGATTATTAAAGTTTAACTCTAATGTTTTAGGCTGTGAAATGAATTTGGCTGAAATACTGAATAAAGAGAACGAAATATATAAAACTATAAGCCTTTATCCAAGCAGAGTTGAAATGTTGCAAAGGCCTCAATGTACTGGGGATTTAGAGAAGCTATTTGAATGCTTGATGTCCAAGTTTAATTCTCTAAAAGAAAGTGTAAAGGTTAGTGATGGTGCAACTACTGATACGAAGGGCTCTGCTAGTAGTATAGGGCCACACTTCGTACCACGGTAGAGGTATAAATTAGGAGCGTGGGAACTAAAATTAGCATATTTCAATGGTTTGAATTGTTCGCCGCCGCCGCCGCCGCCGCGGTGAATCTTCGCGAGATCCCCGCGCGCGAGTTCCTTCCCCCCTGAGCCTCACCCCCGCGGGGTTCCCCGCGCGCGCCGCGAGTTCCTTCCCCCATTTTAACTTCGCGCGCGGCGCTAGTTTCGTACTATTCAATTCCAGGAAAAATTCTATTGTTAAATTCTTACTATTTACTGAGATTTTATACTGAGACTATCCCTTTCGTATTTTATACTGAGACTATCCCTTTAGTTTTTTATTAAGAGATTGTCCTTTTAAAGAATTAAGAGGTGTTTTCCCTCGGTAACATCAATCAGTAATAGGGATTATTTATACAACAACACGAACTGGCGATAATACGTTTTATTCAATGCCTTCAAATATATATCAGTTTAGTTTTTAAATCATTTACATCGTTTACAATGTAGTTGTAAATAAATGGTTCATGAATAGGTAAATTAGTACCAAAATCTTTGCGAAACTTTTCAATGACATTATCGTAGTTAATTACTTTTAAAGCTTTCACTAGGTTTTTTTCGACCCTTTCGTTCCAGTCAGTTTCTTTGGACTCGCACATAATATCGTGGGCTATTTTGTTTTGGCAAGAGGTATTGTCGCAGCATTGGGTCATCTCCAATAGGATTTCCGTTACGTTTTTCAGAATCGCTTCTCTCATAGTTTCAACGGCTCTTGTTTTTTCGTGTAGCTCTAAGTCTATGAGGGCTTTAATTTTCTTCAAATAATCCCAACTAGATTGGTCAAAGGAAATGCCCCCGCTTGTAGCGCACAAAATGTTGTATTTTTCTCGACATCCTCTCGTGTATTTTCTAATGTCAAATATATGACCTTTGCGGTTTACGAAGCATTCTAGCTCTAAATTGGTAGTAGTTGGATGTAGCCAGACGGAAAACCTCGGCGAATTTCCTTTGAAGAAAGCGTCGATTTCGTTGGAAAACTCCCAAATATTAGACCAAACCTTTGGGGTCGTGACATTTTCAACCCAAACTTCTACTTTCTCCGAAATATTGTGAACTTGGTTCATTTTAAAGCGGTTAAGAAATGACGATTTCGACGTTGAGTTCCTACCTAATATAGTTTTTCCTCAAAGTTTAGGTGATCTCCAAATTATAGCACGTGATTGTACTGTAACAAGCACTTCTTGGAATCGGAAGTTTCTTAGAAATCAGTTAAAGACGGTCATTTAGAGGTCTTACAAGTTATCTAAAATTTCAATAGAAAAATGGTAAAATTTTTTTAAAAAAGGCTTTTAGTTTTCAACTTGGTTCAAAGTTTTTGATGAAAATGATTTTAAGTACGAGTGCAAAATATAATTTGTGTGGATATAATGGTTTCAAGCGTGTAATTTTTGCGTAAAAACCACGTTTTTTTGTGATCATCAACTTAAATAAGGAATACATATATTCACATTGAAAGGTAACATTTTTTGCTATATTTAAATTAGTTTTGGGGTGCCTAGTTTTTGAAATGTGCACTTTAATAAATTTCAAGAAAAATATTCTATAAGTGAACTTTCGTTATGAGTTATAAACGTGACAGGGTGTTAGCCACTAAAATAAGATAAATATACATGACAAAAATGGGTAATGAACGAAAAAAATAAACGAATTCCTCCTCCTCTTCATTTAAATTAGCAATGCGTATAGAGCTTCATCTATTCAGTTGTCTCAAACGGAAGAAAATCCAACCCTTTTCTTATGAAACAAAAGTCATACCATCCTGTTAACTGGAAATGGTAGCTGTAAAACCCTTTCGCTAGGAATGCGAGATGTAAAACCCTTTTCTCTAGAAATGAAAACAATGTATCTGACTGAGAATTTAAGTTTATTATACTACAATTTACAATAAATAAATAAAAAAATTAATGTAAAAAAGATACACGAGCCACTTTAGTATGAGTTACCTCTTCTTGGTCTCTAAATGTAAATGATCTACGATTGCTAATAGTATGCCAGCCGGTATTATGCGAACAAAATTCCTCACTATACATATTAAATAAAGGTTTTTTTATGCAATTACTACAGAAACCTTTCTGAACGTCCCAAATTACTTCTACCATCATGTCGTCTCGATGCACTACTGTATGAGTTTTTACCGCTAGATATTTCGTATTTGGTTCGTCCATATCGCTAAAAAAGACAAAACAGTCTCTGCAAACTCTACGTTGGCATTTCCTTTCACCTTTTCTCCATGTTGTTAAAAAATAGTCATATTCTATGTGGTGGTACCCATCCAATAAAAAGAAAGGGATGGTAACTCTATTCCTTTGCGTAGCTTGAAATTGAGCAAAAGTCAAGCGATTATCCACTTCGAATTCAATTTCTGATTCTGTGATCCAAAGCCAATTTGGCATTTCTTCGGGGTATAGATCCTCTTCGCCCAGGATCCCTCGCTCACCAATAGCCGCCTTCCAAAATACCCGTTCAGATACTCCCCAAAGTTGGCGTGGAACTGTTTTCTTAATATCATTAAAGGTTTGCTCCGTATTAGCTAAAACGAGTTCCATTGTTACTACCATGGCTCTAACGGCCATGGATCTCAAAGACATGGGTGACCGAGATTCCACATTGATTTTAAATATATGAAGAGATACTTAAAAGTTAATAACTGAATGTTGTATGTGCCCTTAAGTTTTAAATTTCCCCTTAAATACCTACTGTTAATTAGATAAAAATATTTGCCAAAAGTAACATTAGGTCGATTGAAAGGTTACTTACCGATAACTGGAATCGAACCAGAATCTTTCGAATTCCATATTTTGCAGCCAATACGCTACCAATCGACCTAATGTTACCTGTGATCTTTGAGTGTGAAACTATAAGTCTATTTTTCCAATAACTACTATCTATACAACGTATGACGGAGGTGATATTAGATTTTTTGGCAAAGGTATTTTAAGTATAGTAAAGCATATATAAGGCTCATTAGACTTCAAAGTTAATTGTTGCGTTGAGTCATAATTCCAAGAAAAATCCTTCTATGCCAGAACTTCGAATTAACTAAAACGTCATTGTTTCTAAGGCTTGAGTTCCAAGAAATTTTAATTTTATTTAAAGGTATGGTTGTTAAGTTTTATTTCTCTATTCGTTTAAGTATGTCGCGCCAATTTTCCCCTGCTTTCACGTGCAAAAGCGGTAGGCATGATAAACTACATAAATTACCTTTAAGAAGTCTGAACAATATAAATACCGCAGCCACCGCCCCGCAAACTACAAAATGTCCTCATTGCTTTCGCTTAATCTCCCTGCTAAAATTAATAATTTCTTCAAAATGGTAAGTAATATATATAAATATATAGTTTTGGTACTTTTTCTTACTACCCCATAGTTTTATGTTATCTAGGCTCAAAGCAGCAACCCTTGGGAGACTCTTCAACTACAGTTTAGTCAATCCGAACAAATAGGAGTTAAACTATGCAAGTTTAATAATAAATTATACGTAGACATAAGAAAGTACGCTCTACCCAGAATACCCCTTAAATCGGGGGTATGCATACCCATTGAAATAGTAGACGACTTAGTTAAGGTTTTGAAGTTAGCATCTCTGAATAAGTTACCGCAAAGTTCCTGTTTGCCTGGGATGTTGGAAATCGAGAATATAAAAGAAAAGGGTTGTCTAATAACGAAATATAGGGGCCAAGCGCGCGAGAAGCAACTGGATTTGAAGGCCGTCGATATACCGGAAGTAGTGGAACTAATATTGAGCATTTTGAAGAAGGTTACGTTGAAGTAGTAAAATGTCTGATGATGAACCACTAGACCTTTCTATTTTTAGAGCAGAAAACTTTAATGAATTAGTTAAAGTAAATGTAGCCAGATCTAGGAAATTTAACTGTTCATCCTACGAATACAAAATTATCTTTAAAAACCTTGATAAAATATGTGTGACGGAACTATATGAAAAATTGAAACTGATATTTCAATCAATAATTGAGACTATTATCAACGCGGGTAGAGACTACAACAGAGTCAGGTTTTGTGTTAGAAGTGACCAGCTGGAAAATGCCATAAATTTAAGATTTATGGCGTTGAACGAACTGACAGTTGATAGGCTTTTTGGTGCTATAAGCCAAGTTAGTCAATCAAATCGTAATTTCATTTTAGACGGTGATATTAGAATTGATGCAATTTTTCTAAAAATTGATATTCCAATATCGGGTGGTAGAAAATCAGTCAGAAATAGATCGATGTTATCACTAGAAAATTACATGAAAAACGGGAGGACTTTTTTACCAATTTTAAACGATGACGATCTTTGCGTAGCTCGAAGCATAGTGTGCGGAAAAATGGTTGCGGACTTAACCTATTTAAAACAACAAAAACAAGATAGATCTGGTTTCGACTATAACCGATACCGTAGAATACAGGCACCTAACAGACCGCTACAGAGGGAAGAGGCCCTAAAACTTCACCATGAAGCTAAGTTACCGGTAGGACCCGTTAGTATAGAACAGATTTCGGCTTTTCAAAAACTCTTAGAACCCGAATACCAAATTATAGTGTTTAGCGCTGAAAATAATTTTAAGAAAATTTATGAAGGTGAAATTTACGCTGAAAACAAAATTTTCCTTCTGCTTGTAGATACACATATGCATGTTATTAAAAGTTTAGCAGCCATGTTCGGATGTGTTTCTTATTGTAACAAATGCTTAGTAACATTTAGTAATGCATTTAGGGCCTCAAATCATAAATGTTATAATGAACCCACAAAATGTTGGCGATGCTACTCTGAGACATTCCACGAGAGCCCATCCTTGGACGTCGTGAAATGTCCAGATTGTAATAGGTATTTTAAAGGTCCCGAATGCTTCCAAATACATAGAACTAATAAAATTTGTGAAAAAGTAAAACGATGCAAAATTTGCTGCGAGGAAATTGAAAAAAATCACAAATGTAGTAAAGTATGCCCAAAATGTAAAATTGAACACCCGCCTAGGCTTTGTTATGTCCAACCCCTTACTAAAAAGTATAAGGAAACAACTTATTGTTATTTCGATACCGAATGTATAGTAGATAATTCCCTTCATACCCCAATACTTCTAGTTTCTGCTATGCAAATAGAGGAAAATGTTTACGATTATAACATTTTTAGAGGACTAGATTGCGTAGACAAATTCATGCAATACCTAACCCAAGTAGATGAAAAAATTGTTTTTACAAGAGACAACAAAAGACGTAGAGTAACCAAACCTAGGTTTGAAAATGTTACTATTGTTGCTCATAACATGAGAGCCTATGACGGGTTTTTCATTTTACAATGGTTAATCCATAATTATGGAAAAATAGAAATTATATTCGATGGAGCAAAACTGCTAGCCATGTTTGTTAAAAACCAAAATTTAAAATTTATATGTAGTTTTTCCTTTCTGGCTATACCATTAAGGGCTTTTTCGGAGACATTTCAGTTGGGTTCAACCTGCAAGCAGTTTTTCCCATATATCTTTTTAAACAAAAACAATTTAGATTATTGTGGAAAAATTACCGATAAATCTTATTTTCAGCCAGAGTTTATGAAAAAAGATGATAACATAGCTTTTGAAAAGTGGTATAGTGAAAAGTCAAAACAACCCGTTTATAATGCCATGTTAGAGTTACAAGAATATTGCGTGGCTGATGTCCAAGTCCTTCAGAAGGGTGTAGACTGTTTTCGTAACCATTTCAAAACAGTAACGGGTTTAGACCCAATGAATTGCGGTGCGATAACCATAGCTGGAGCTTGTACTTCGGTGTATCTTCACACATACTTACAGAAGAATACCCTTGGTGTCGTTCCAAACCCTGGATTCCGTGGTTCAGGTAACCAGAGCAAGAAAGCCATAAAATGGATGGCATGGCTAAGTAAGGAAAGAAAGGTCGAGATTCAAACTGTAATGTCAGCATCAGGAGAAAAGAAAATTGGACCATATGCAGTTGATGGTTATTGTAGTGACCCGGAAATAATTTTAGAGTTCATGGGCTGTTTATATCACGCGTGTAAAAAGTGTTACAAAGGAAGTGAGTGGAATAGCGTAGTTAAGGAAACCAATAAAGTTATTTACGAAAAAGGACTTGATAGAATACAATACATTAAAGAGCTTCATCCTAGGGCTGAGATCATTACTATGTGGGAATTACGATAAACTGATGGCTGAAAATTCAGATTTTAGGGAATTTTGTAATTCAGTCGAGGTGTGTGACCCTATCTTATCAAGATCAGCGCTTTACGGAGGACGATGCGAACCCCTAAAGTTATACTGTAAAGTAGATCCAAGTAAAAATTAACGTATTTTATATTTTGACATTATGTCTTTATACCCTAGTCAAAATAAATATGGTATTTACCCGAAGCATTTCCCTGAGGTAATTCAATTCAATTTTGATTATCGGAAAGACGCTTATTTTGGAATCATGTCGGCGACATTGTTACCCCCATATGGTCTGTACATTCCTGTATTACCCTACAGACATAATGGGCGATTGTATTTTCCTTTATGTAAATCTTGTGTAATCGAAGAAAATACTGAACTTTGTAGTCATAGCGATGGTGAAAGGTCAATTTCGGGCGTGTGGTGTACCTTAGAAATTTATAAAGCTATGGAAATGGGTTACAAACTTTGAAAATATCAGAAGTGCATCATTATAAAGAAACTTTCAAATATGAAAAAGGTGTAAGCGACGGACTTTTCGGTGGTTACGTAAATAAATTTTTAAAGATTAAGCAGGCCAACTCGGGATTCCCCTCCTCAGTTAAAACCTTCGAAGAAAAGAGGGAATATTTAGATTCAATTTATGAGACTGAAGGAATCAAAATCGAAATGGATGAGGTAACTAAAAACCCTGCTATGAGAGCAATCTCAAAAATTTTTTGAACTCACTATGGGGAAAATTTGGATTAAATACTATCAAACCAAAGTCTATCATAATAGACGATTATAAAGATCTAATTGGCAGTTTAGTAGACGACAAAAAAGAACTTATAGATTTAAGGCCCCTAAACGAAGAGCTATGTTTGTTAACTTATAGTTTTAAGGACGAGTTTCAACCTACATATTATAAGGGGAACCCATATGTTGCCAGCTTTGTTTCATGTTATGGTAGATTAACTCTTTATGAAACACTTGCAAAGTTGAATGAGCGTGTACTTTATATGGATACTGATAGCGTAATCTTTGTTGCAAAAGAGGGGGACTACATACCTCCTACCGGTATTAACTTGGGGTGTTGGGTAAACGAACTGGGAGAGGAAGCAATTTTAGAATTTGTTTGCAATGCTCCATTGAAAGTATTCATAATCGATCAAAAAGAATTAAAGTAGCCGTTCCTTTTAATGTACATAGAGATAAATATACAGCAGCAATAATAAATAAAAAAGGGAAAAGACATTTGGATATACATTTAAGAAGCGCTTAGTTAAGGGTTTCAATACATTTGCATATGGTTACTTAACAGAGACAACTTAGGACGAGTAGATCTAAAAAGAATGTACATTTTTCACCAAATGTTACTGTGTTTGAAATACCTATCGAAGATAGACGTAATTACGCCCTTTACAATGCGCTAAGGTTTAAAGATCGTATTCAAAAGGTGGAAAAAATGTTACTCAAAATATTTGAAATTCGAACTGAGCAATAAAATATTCAAGTGTTGAATTTTTTGTGTCATTTTAATTACATTTATTAACCATGGCGTGTCGAATAAAATTTGTAGCGCCCTTTCAGATGTTATGCGCAGGCTCTAGCATGTGTGGTAAATCATCCTGGGTTTTTAATTTAAAAAGATATAGAACATGCATGATTAGTCCAAAACCAGATCGGATAGTTTATTGCTATTCAATTTACCAAAATAAATTTGATGATTTGAAAAGGGATATCCCCGAAATAGAATTTATGGAAGGGTTACCTCCGAATAACGAAGAATTTTGGAATAGAAATCAAAATAACCTCCTGGTGTTGGATGATTTAGCTTCAGAATGTGGTAACAGTAAAGAAATAGCTGATATGTTTATTAAGGGGAGTCACCACTATATTACCAGCATAATTTTAATTACACAGAGCTTATTTAGTAAAAATAAAGAGTTCAGATTGATTAACCTAAATTGCGTTTATATTTTAATATTCAAATGTCCCAGAGATTCATCGCCAATACAATTTTTAAGTAGGCAAGTTTTTCCTAGAAAAAGTCAGTTTCTAGTGAAGGCCTACGCCATTGCTACAGAAAAGCCGCACTCGTAAATTTTGATTGACTGTCATCAAGCCACGGATGAATGTCTACGAGTTAGAAAAAATGTCCTCCCTCCAGATGGAAATATGTACGTATTTATCGACGAATAAGAAAGAGTGACGGCGCATTTTTAATCTATTTAATACAATGATGCTGCTTGTCTCACTTCGTAAGAAATACCCCTACCTAACTTTGCTTAAACGAAGCAATAAAATTCAAAGAAAACACATTCTAAAAAACAGTAGCAAAGATCAATTAAAGACGCTTTGTAATATTTGTTTTAGCATTACACACGGAGGGATACCTTTGACCTCCAAACTAAAAAATCATTTAAAACGTCACAGGAGAGTTATAAGGCTATTGGCTCAAAAGTCTTTGCCATTAAGTAAGAAGGGTCAGTTGATGATTAATCCATCAGGCGGAGCCTTTTGGCCAATGTTACTGGCTAGTATTATCCCTAGTGCTATCTCAGCTATAGAAAGTTTAACATGAAGAAAATGGTTTTGGTGCCTGCCAATACCATTTTGGATCCGGTGGATAAAGAATTATCTGAGCTAGATCAAGAAATGCATAACATTCTTCGAAAGTCCGGGTCTACAGAAACTTAACTTAGAAAATACTTGGAAACCCTGCAAAAATATTTAAATATGAAGAAACTAGTACAACCCATTACCGTAAAAACTGTATCGGCACCTTCTACCCCGGTGGTTTCTACTTCTACCGCTACTTTACCCATTTCTCCGAGCCAAACAGGAATACACGCAACTGAGCAGTTAAATCACCATTCGCATCGTACACAGCGGCTTTAGGTAGAGACCCATCCGCTTTAACCACTTTTACTTGTAAATGCAGGAGCGTATTTTTCAAGTCCATGTATGTCTCGGAGTTCCCGGTGACGGGAAATATAATAGCCTGATTTTCATCTACGTTGGAGGTAGAGTTATACTCCACCCATTGACTTCCTATTATCCCAGTTTGGGTATAGGGTACGTGAAAAACATTTAGTTCCGAGACGCTATTCATAGAGTTTGGGTGTGCGAGCGACATTATGAAAATATATCCGGGTGTAAAGATGACGACCTTCTCTTCTTCTTAGCTCGAACAGAACTGATGTTGGGTGGCACCTTGCGTTTCCTATTACGTCCGTTTCCAGTTAGCTTGGTCACTTCTTCGGCCGCCCTTCACAATGTTTCCTTACCCGCTTCTTTACCCCTAGTTTTCAATGCTTGTTTAATGGGTACACCGCTTGTATAATCCGTCGCAATTTTCGCGCCAGAGTTTAAAAACTTTCGACCTAGGAACGTGGCACCCCTTTTAAGTAATGGCTGATCTGAACGCCGAGGAGATAATTGACCCCAGACCATAACCACGTTGCACGGCCAAACCTCTATATACTGGGATGGATCCATGTCCAATTTGATTTAGATAATAATTCTCATGATCCTTAACAGAAACGTGACCCGTATTATATGGAGACATCCTTACACTTTGACAATCACGTCATAAATGGGGCGGGGATTGAATTCAACGTAGTTCTTATAACAAGTGCCAAGTTCTTCTGGGTCTGAAATGTAGAGTGACGTGAACTTTCCCACGTTCAAACTTAACCGGTTCACCCATTTCACTCATAATGTTAATTTCAATTGTCTGAAACTTGTTTTTCGCTATGGGCATATAATGAGGTTTAGCAAACTCTTTTTCCACCGTGTCTCCATCCTTCCCGTTGATACTTATAATTCTTAAGAGAGGGACGTCAGAGTCTCCTACTGATCGAGACTGAATTATATCAAAGTATACGAATAAGGAGTGCATTCCAGCATCCATATCGCAACTGAATGGGGCTGTCATGGAAGTGACCACGGTAACGTCTTTCTTCGGTTTCCTAGTGAACCCCAATATAACGGCAATTTCGCTTGGGATATAAAGTTGGTTCGTCCCTTTTAACTCAACCATCACCCGTCGATTTGGTTTGTTGTATGAGAACTCAACCCTAGATTTTATTTTTTCAGTAGCACCAGCATCGTCGATTGACAATATTTCGAGTAATTCCTCTACAGAACCATAATATCCGGGAGGTAAAACTATGGCTATATCCCGGTTTTCATTCACTCCGTTAATTATCTCTTCAGATTCACCTAAACCGGAACCTTCCTCTGGGAATTCATCCGAAACAACACCTTCGAACGATTTATCCCAAATGCGAACTATGCACTCCCTTTTTACATTATTCCATGTTCTGGGATAGCTTATTTCAGCCAGAGCAACCTCGTGAGATCCCTCTAGTGTTATAGATTCTGGTAGATACGTTCTGAACTTGCTTATAGAATTTCCTTTGAAATATTGCGTTGACGAGTCAGAGGGTAGTGTGATGTAGAAACTCATTTTACGTCGATTTCTTGCACCCAGGAATCAAATTCGGAACTATACCCTCTCCACCGTACGAGGAGTTCTTTAGTACCGTCAGGTTTTTTACGTTTCCGTAATACTTTTTCAATTTTAAATTTACAGTTTTCTAGGTCCTTGCCAACTTTCTGTATTTCCTCTTTGTAGAACACACTGCATATGAGCTCGGAGTTCAAATCCTTCAGTTTATATACGGGTGGATCTCTCGGGATTTGTTCAGTTACTTTGAATAGTTCTTCGGTATAATTGGCCAAATACCCTTTTTCAAACGTTCTTTTAATTTTGCTTATTCTAACTAAATCATCAATTTCAAAGGGGTATGAAACTGGCGGTGAAAAGTTTACTTTTCCGTACAAATTTAACCAGATTTGTTTGAATTTTAATCCGTCACTTCAGTGGGTTTGCATTTAATTGATTTGTGGTAGTTGTTATTATACGATTCCAATAAGTCGGGTGACACGTCAATGTATTTGTAGGTGTCCTTTTGCGTAAAATAGCGGTACATTCGCTCCTTGAAGGTTCGATTAAATCGTTCAACGATACTACATTTCACTTCCGAGTGTGTGGCGAAAAACTTGATGTCCAAACGTTTCAATTCACTTTGAAATTCTTTATTTAGAAATTCATTCCCATGATCCGACTGATAAATCTTGGGTTTTCTACCAGACTCTAAAACGGATCTAAACGCCGCAACCATCGTTTAATAGCGACGGCGAAAGCAAATTTACTGAATACGTCAGTACAGCACAGTAGAAATCTATACCGTCGTTATGACGCTTGATGTTTTGCATGTCTGCCAGATCAAGTTGCCATTGTTCATCTATACCGTACACAATAGTCTTGTTCCTTCTGAAGTTGTGCCTCGCGGGTTTGTGCAGCGTATACGTATCTTGACGTTGTAGGAACTCAATAACATCATTTAAGGAAACGTTTATCCTCTTTTCTCTCGCAGCCCTATATAGTCCTTGTACACCTCCGAAGCTCCCCGGATCTTTTTCATTGAAGTATATTTCCTCTAGTTTATCCATTAGTCGTGCAGTTTAAGGTTTTTTGAGTATACCAATAAGCGAAATCAGATAACTCGATATTTATAATAAGAAATAATATCAAAAGCGCCGTAATAACTTTGGGATTATTTAAAAATGAAACGGACAGGGAGGCTAGAAGCCCTGTGGGAGAAGGGTCGTTACATCCTTCCATGATAACGTGTAAGTAATTTGTGAAATAAATGAAACGAGATATTGATATATATTCTTTTTATTTTAAGTTTATCCAAGTGTGGAGACCATTACCATAATGGGAATCCGGGGTTGGGGGATAATAATCAATTTTCGGTAAATCGCTTTTAGATACATCGAGATAGGTATTTGGTACAACACTAGTATAGTCTCCAAAGGGGAATTTGTTTCTCACGATAGTTTTTGGTACATTTTCTTTTATTAACATTTCGTAAAACTGATTTATTCCAACGACAGTGTGTTTCGGTTTACTTTTATAACCTATAACGGATTCGTGTAAAATATCCATAATATTCGACCCAACGATTGGTTGTTCCCTGGATATAAGTTCCCCGTTAGGAGACCAATTAATCTTGGAGTTGATATCAATCCACTTGTATAAGGCAATAGCTGGTTTGAGGTGTGAATCTGGTATTTTCATGGCTATTTCAGAATACCAATCTTTCTTTTTCAGTTGTTTAACAGGTTTCTTCTTTTTTCTTTTGTTAATAGCACTCGTTAGTAAATGATTGTACATGTTAACTTTTTGCGTCTGGTTCAATTTGTCGTCTACCAAAACAGTCTTCGTACCCAAATTTTCACCAAGTTCAACTTTTGGTTGTGAGTTTAATCGGCGGTAAACCTCTTCAGGTACCAATATCATCTTTCTAGCCATTTTTAATTGCTCTGCTTATAGCCGCACCAGCAGCACTGCTAACAAGTGATAAGAGGGGGGCTAACAAAAGAGGTAAAAATCCTAATTTTTCAATAAGGATCTTTTTTCGTTTTGCTACAGTGCTTTGTTTAGAAAACTTCCGTAACAGTAGACAGTGCTTCTTGAATCGTTTCTTCTGGTCATCTGATAACTTCACGTTACCGCGTAGGTCATTTATACAACATTCCACTATAGCCTTGATAGAGTCATCACTAGCGTGTTTGATAGCGTATTTTCTCTGACACGCATTACAAGTAGTCAGATACGTTAAGAAATGTTGATGAGTATGTACTCTTTTCATTTTGGAATATAGACTGCGGCTTCTTCGCCCGGTATGAGTCCCGTCCGTAGTCTATGATCATCTGACGTCGTTGGCTTTAAATCAACCCATAAATACCCAAAATCTCTAGCAATTGCCTGATGGAACGCATCGATAACGTATTTACTATTAGTGGGACAAATCTGTTTGGCTAAATGAAATATAGCCGATTTATCTCGAGAAGATTTGAATATTATCAAGTAGTGGGCGTTTAAATTTAATGTTCTAATTTCCTTCCCGGGGTAATATAAATTTTGCATCAAAATAAAAACAGATGTGTTTTTATGGTGCGAGCCCCGTATGAACAAATTAGTTACATCCTTGTTATTAGATATTTCACAAAGTAAATCATCAAGTATAACAAAATTCTTGATATTGGGGTCTAATATATTTATATTTAATATACCTTCGTGAAATTCTACGGAAAGCGTGTGATCTAATACCGAATTAAATAATTTCGGTTGATATTCAGTGTAACACCATATTATCCTATCTGGAGAGGGTGATATACATATATCTTTATACTTTATAAGGTTAGCTACAAAGTATGATTTTCCCGATTGTGTCGCCCCGGCTATGAGACCATTAAATGGGTGTTGTAAGCTGAAGTCCATTTTAAGGAATGAATCACTTTTTAAGAATCAAGTTGTTTTTTATTACAAATATTCATTGACATTGCATACGATTTGACCAATCATTGACTTACAAAATTCGTCACTTAAAAAAAGTGCTTTATTTCACACACCCACAGTAACCTTATTTAAAAAAGTGTGACAATGATTTATTAGGGTGTGACATCTTCAGATTTTAATAGTAATTTTTTCGAAATACAGACAATATGAGAAAACATATATTTACAGAATCGCTCATCGAGAAATGTGTCTGAGTCAATGGTGGGTGTAACCCAAGAATACCCTAATTTTTCCAACGGCGGATGTAAAGTTCATTTCTACGCGGGTATTCCAGTCGTACATTATACAGTCGTGTTTCACACCCATAGCACGCCTTTGAGATTGCTTCCGTTAACTGCACCAGTATGAATTTCTGTATTCTCTCGTGGACTCGCTTGGCCTCACCCAAGAACGCGGTAACCTCGTCGTATTTATCCAATAAAGCAAGCCAGAGAGGTTTTGAGATGGCAAAACCGACCTTCGTAGGATAGTGTTTACCGTAGTTCACACCGCTACCCAATCGCATTTCTCGGATGTTAATGATTCTGGTATCTTGAAATTCGGACAAGTCAACTCGTTTCGTTTGTGATCCCTCGAAAAACCAGGATGATGGAAAGACTGTTTCACCGTCGAAGAACTTTGAAATTTCCCCACGCTCCTGGTAGAGTTCACCGAATTCATGTTCGGTCAAAGTAATTAAGGGACCTCCATTCAGACAGCCCAACTGAATTTTACAGTCCGGAGTCACGCTAATTCCTTTAAGTGTAGAAATTGGAAATATCTTGGCGGTGTGCCTGCATAGAAATTCCGAGTTAAAACAATTCAAACGTCAAACTTTTATTAAATACATAGCGTATACGTACATTTTTAATTCTTTACAAGTCCAGAGAATGAATTTAAGTTTCAATGGCATGTCGTTTTATACCCCCGGTTGTTTACTTTACACTCAAAGGGGTCAATAAGATTTTTCGCATAAGCCTGCAATTTTACAGAGCCCCATAGCAATATCTGAAAACCATTCTTCCACCCTTTACTGTATTAGTTCCATTTCAATAGATAAACAATCGATTTATAAACTCGAGAAATAAACTTTTCACGCTACCGCTTATGGATACACCAAATTCCCGGGGAAATTTTGGCTCTCTTGCGTTCCTCGTTCGAATTGGGGGGTTATTTTATGTCGTTGGCTGATAAAATGCTATCGGTATTTGCGAAGAACTATCACGGCGTTGAAATTTTTGATTTTCCATATATAAAAGCACGGTTTAGGGTTTCGAGGGTATCGCCGTAAAAAGGCCATTATTTCTAAGGGATTTCTACACCCTGTTCACCCCATCTATCGAAATTCGACGGGAGGCGATATACCCTCACCCGTGCTTAGCCCCTCGCCTCGCGGCATAAACTACCTCTGAAAAAACCGTCGAGGTGTGCACCTTACGTGATTACTACGGGGTGATGTGCACCCCGTGAATCGAAACTGTCATTATTACATTACTCATAATATTGTGGTTTATCTTCATTTATTTCCCAAATAATGTTACGCCTTTTCCAAAATATTATTGTTTACCTTCATTTACTTCCGAAATAATCTACGCAACTTAGCAAAATATCCTTGTTTATTTTTAAAATTGGAGCTTGCTTCAAAGATTTTTTCACCCTGGTATGAGAATTGTAAATGTTTCAGCGGGTGTTTAAAATTTCATAGCTATATTTCCGCAGTGGGTGCTCCCTGATTTCCGTCGCAAATCCTAGTTATTATATTTACCCCCCCCCCACCGAGTAGTTTTTCAAGATTGGGGGCAGAATGCGTTTAGGCGCGTAGCGGTCTAAAGGTAGGTTCCCAATCGACGGAAAACACGACGGAAACCCGGCAGAAAGGGGTACGACCGAAAGATCTTTACGCCGAGCCCAACGGAATTTCTGTCGGGCGTAAGTTGAGTTCTATTTTTTCGGTCGTGTTCGGCGTTACGCCGGTGTCTGAGCCAATGAAATTATCCCACTGACAACGTCATTAATTTCAAGAGAGCACGCACACGCGAGATCGATTGATAGCCGCCATTTTTTGTGGTTGACCAAGGCTTATCGGAAACATACCACCAAGAAAGAAAAATTAAACTAACGGAAGTAAAAAGAGTTAAGATGCTAATAAGGAAGTCATTTCTGAGAAACAGAAAATATCCCTTCTTGTACG
Organism: Phalangium opilio; assembly: GCF_054372755.1. Taxonomy (NCBI): domain Eukaryota; kingdom Metazoa; phylum Arthropoda; class Arachnida; order Opiliones; family Phalangiidae; genus Phalangium; species Phalangium opilio. The sequence continues at coordinate 887,243 of NW_028324205.1, forward strand.
ATCTAAGCTACAAGGCGGACAAAGATACCAATTAAGACTGTGAAATAGATGTTGTGGAAACAACTCAAATCTGTCACGTGACCCAGAAATATCTACCGCCTAACTGAAAATTCAGTCGTAGTGTGAACGGTCTACTGCCGGACGCCGGTTAAAATTTTTACCGTTGGCTGTGTGATTTCCACCGCTTTTTTTCGGTCGAGTGGCTGTGTGTTTGCTGTGTAACAACAAGATCTCACGAGGTGGAGAAGGGAAGAAAGCAAGTAAGGAAAAGCTTAAAACATTATTTTTATAATTTTCAAAATCTAATGTTCTTGAAATTCAATTAAATTAGGAAGTTTTTATTTATTTATCATATTGTGTCTAATTTGTGAGCAAAGTCAGTTTAATTATTATTTTTGCTTTTAGCTACAACTTCTCTAAAGAACCACCTTAAAACCAAACATGCTGAGCAGTACGCTACATTTACTGCTGCTCCCTCAGCAAGTGGCAGTAACCTTGAGTGTACTGATTGCAAGAAACTGGTAGCGCCTGGTACATCGAAAAAACAACAGTTAATCTAAAGGAAACTACTGAAAGGAAATTGTTGTGGGATATCAATGACCCGAAATCAATAAAATATCATTATTTAATCGGTGAAATGATTGCCATAGATAACGAACCGTTATCGCTTATTAAACGAGTCAGCTTTAAAAGACTTATGGAAAAGGCAGTGCCTCAATACAAAATACCTGGTCGCACTTATATGACCGAGCACGTTATTTCTGATATATATCACAGAATTTACTCATAAATTGAAGCTAGCATTTCGCGATCAACAGCAGTATCAGTGACATCTGATATGTGGACATGTCAACGAAACAACGAGGCTTTCTTGAGTTTCACTGCGCATTGGATATCTCCAGACTTTATTCTTGAACATGGCGTTTTGGCGATGAAGCCGTTTGCTGGCTCGCATACTGGTAACATTATTGCAGTAGAGCTGAATGCTATTGCAGAAAGATGGAATATTCCTCATTCCATTTACTTGTCCATGATAGTGGAGCCAATATGATAAAAGGTGTTAGAGTGGCAGAATATGATTCTGCCAAATGTTTTATTCATTCGCTGCAACGAGCTGTCGAGGAATCGATGAAGTCTCAGTAGTATCAGTGTGCTTAAAAAAATCTTAGTATGAAAGAGCGTGAATTATAAATTCTCCATAGGGATTGTACATACAACATTGACTATAGGTTATATAATTTTTCTGAACAATGAAAAATGGGGATTGTTTGTAATTTCACCGATCTAAGGGTACGGGAGAGGCCGACTAAATATTACGGTTAGAGCATACCTCGGAATCGATGGGGGATTGAAATATGGATGTATTTTACCGGTTCTATAGAAAATCCGGGTATAATTATATATTATCCATACCAGTTGTACAGTCTACATATAGGGTTTATGATTCATAAAATAAAGTATCAAGAATTCAAATTTATAAATGAGAAATTATTATAACTTCTTTCGAAGAGAAAGGTTCAAAGTTCAGCCAAATTTACCATATAAAGCCGATTTTCTAACTGATCATTCTGATTTATCTCAACCGAATCTCTTAATCCTCGTCATTTGAATACAATCTGGATGATGTAAGTATGGAAGTCTAGGTTTTACACATTCCGAATGGACTTTAAGGAGTATAGATCAAGAATTCAAGAACGATGTAAGATGTTACTCTATCTACAAAGACTAAAAATAATGTATAAACTAGAGCGTTAAATATTAAAATTAATTGCTCTGATCCTTAGGTATAAGAAGTCTGTAGTTCTTGATTTTCACTTTCATCAAGGTAGGGAGTCTGGCGTGATGAAAGAATTTGCAGCTTTTAAAGTAGAAAATCCACCTAAAATCGCCTCGCGGACGTTTTCTCCTCCGTACCCTGAAAGTGAATTATCCGAAAGCGCCAAAACGACAAAACAATTGGCTTATTTACAACCTACATAGGACTATGGTTTCACTCCCGAAAATAAACTCAATGCGTGTGTGTCAATGGTCGTTCGAGGGTGTGAACGGGTGTTTTGCAAGGGTGAAGAAAAGTGTTATTTTTTATCCAACATAATTCACCGTGAAGTAACTGATATGAACGGAGTGGGATGTCCCAAACCTAAGGACATTGATTTGGATGGACCGTTCATTTCTTGTTTAGCTAAACATATAAGCGGTTTCAAAAACAAGAAGTTTTTGTGCTTTCTTGTTTTTGTGCTCTTCAAAAATGTATCCTATTCTCCACGTGGTCTTATAAACATCAAAATTATGCAAATTCTTTATTGTTAAATGAGTAAACAGCTAAGTGCTACGGAAATTGGTGACACCAGAAATATTGCCAATGTAAGAATCCATGTCGAACGAGTAATAGGACATGCACGAAATAAATTCCGGATTTTGCAATCAACCATTCCAATAGATTATGTGCAAAGTGCTAAAAATAGAAAACCAACAAAATTGGACAAAATTGTTAGTCTGTTGCGCACTCCTAAATACTTTCGATTCTGTTGTTTCATTTGATTAAACTAACATTCTTACTAGCTATATTTTGTGCTTATACATCTTAAAATACTGATTAATGGAAAAAAATGAAATTTTCAAAATTACTTCTATTTTTTAATTTTACTTTCATTTTTTTTATTTAGGTCTTCCTTTTGGTCTTGAACATGTTTCTTTACATTCGGGGCAGTACCAGTATTTGGTGGTAGGGGCTTTGCGAGTGCCTAGGCATTTAAAATGAAACCACTTCCGTTTACAATTTTCATTGTCACACGTGACCATTTTATCACTTCCCCTTTATCACAGTAACAGTACTTGGCTGTCTCCTACTGGACATTGTTCAGTGTATTGATTGGTATAGTTTGAGTGCCATTGCGAGTAACCTTCATCCATAAATGGGCGACTATTTCTGCCCGGGTTGGAAAGAACACTCGAGTACCCGGGCAGAAATAGCCATCCATAAATGGGCGACTATTTCTGCCCGGGTTGGAAAGAACACTTGTTCACCCGGGCAGAAATAGCCATCTATAAAAGGGAGACTATTTCTGCCCGGGTTGGAAAGAACACTTGTTCACCCGGGCAGAAATAGACGGCCCACTGTGGACCGTCTATTTCTGCCCGGGCTTGAATTAATTTTTGGCTACCCGGGCATAAATAGCCGACTAATGTTTCAGGGCTATTTCTGCCCGGATTTTTAACCCGGGCAAAAATAGCCACTCCACTGTGGGCCGTCTATTTCTGCCCGGGTTTCTAAATTTCTGAAACCCGGGCATATATAGCTGTATATAGGTTAATCCTTATTTATGCCTTTGGGCAGAAATAGTGGTCCTTAGTTAAAGTGCTATTTCTGCCCTGAACCCGGGCAGTTTTAGTCTGCTATAAATGGACGGCTATTTCTGCCCGGGACCCGGGCAGATTTAGTCGACTATAGGCTATTTCTGCCCGGGTCCCGGGCAGAAATAGCAACGGCCAAGATATATACCCCATAGAACTGCTATCTCAATATAGCAAAAGCATGTATGCAGCCTAAACATACAGAGATGGCAATAGGTTTACGACCTGTCAATGAATTTTTCTTGTGCCGCGGGGCGCGGACCCTATAGTCTGGGGTGGTAAGGGGTTTCGTAATTGGGAATGGGGTCCGAACGGTGCCACTGATCTTGAAACTACTCCTATTTTTTATTTTCTTGACGTCATTTTGGAGTCAGCGACGTTTCAAGTTAACGGCGAACACCTGAACTTCTTCTAATTGAGGGGGAAATTTCAAACCATATCTCTTTTCAGTGGAAAAGAATACGGCAAACCGGGAAAGGTCTCGGTTTGGCCTATTCTTTATTCCTTTCAAGAAAAAGGTCTTTGGTACCCTTGCACTGACAGGCACCACCAGCGAGGGTCTATAACAGGGTGGGGTTGGGCCTGGACCGAAATCCACGCCCCAAAAAATATTCCTAAACCAAAATATAAAATCGCGACCATGGTGCCACCTATTATTTCATCACAAAAAAGTGGTTTTTAGTGAATAACTAATTAAGTATTAAAACAAATTTATGGTTTTTGTTGCAAGAAACGAATGTATTTAGGCTAGATTATCTGAAATTTCAAATTTTGAAAATTGGTTCACTGGAATCGAAATTAAACGGGAACTGAGCCTCATTTTATTATAGTTAATAAAGTAATTTTAATTAATTAACTGAAGCAAGTCAAATTCTCAATTTTATATTGGGAACAAGGTAAGGTTTCACTAAAAATTGTCGAGAAAACGGTTTGTCGATAGCTTCTTTACTTTTGAAATAAAATGGGAACCAGTTTTTTCGAGTACAATCGGGAACTTCCACCTTAATTCACAAACATAAGTTGAACGGTTCGAGCGAGTACCGGCAGCTATGGTATCAACGCCATTAGAAAAATCAGACCCAACTCTAATCGCTGACGTTAGTAAGTGCGTCTGTGTGTTGGAGGGCTTAATAAAATAAATAAAACCGTCCGCAGTATGTATGTGAAAGTTTGTTGTTAGCAATAAGTTTTCGTGCGGAAATACGAATTTATTATTACTCGTACTATTACCATTATAACACTGACAACCAATAATGCTACAGATAAGCCTTTTAAATCTTAATAGCCTGCGCTGAATCACGTGGGCTTCCGTGAGACAAACAGTTTGAACCTTTTTCCATCGAAATGGACTATGAGACGGGTGCTATAGACAATCCCCTCTCTCTGCGAGATATGATGAAGGAATTTCAACATCCGTTAAGGAATTTTTGGAGCAGTTATTAAGGAACCAATTATTCTTTAGAAGATCATTCACTGCTTAAATCTTTGGAATTTCCCTGTCAAAATTAATTATTTTTTTTCTTTCATGGGCCTAAAATTTATTATATTATACTTGTTAACTATCAACATTAGGAATTAGCATTATTTAATCCTGTTTCAGTCAAATGACCCAAATCAACTAATTGTTGTTAAATAAATTGTAGTCATAGTTCGATTGTTTGAAAATACATTTTAATCAAATTATAATAGAGTTATGAGCAAACTAGTCAGTTGAAAAATTACATAGAATGAAAAATCATTAATTTTTTTTAAATCGTGTTCAATTGACAAAAAAAAAGAATAATTAACAAAAACTCATTTGCTGTTTCTGACGTTTTCTATATCCCTAAGTTTTTCCTCACAAAAAATTAAGTCCATAAAACTTTCAAAATCATGCTGATTACTGAACTGGGTTACAAGATCAGTGTGTGAATTTTCCTCAGTAGCTTGAGGGCTTGGATGATTTTCATCCATTGTGTTTAAACAATCATCGGGGTTCAAATTAATGCTTGGACTTATATTAAATGTTATACTCTTAATTGGGTCATCTGACACCAGCGATTTGCACAGATTCAACTTTGTGTCAGGAGTATTTAGAGCCTCCGATTGCTCGTTTCCCGTCCTCGGTTTTCGTTCTACCCTAGGATTGTTATACCACGGGGCTTTGTGACCCACTTGATGGCAATTGTAACAAATAATCTCGGGGTAATAGTAAGTTCCTCCCCCCTGTGGTTTGCTAATAGTCTCAACCCTTGGCTTATTACTGCTGCACACGTTCGCCGTATGCCCGTTTTTGCCACACGATTGGCAAGTCGGAACAAACTTGGGGCTTTGAGGATTTAAAACCTTGTTCCCCCCGCTAGTTTCGTTTTTAACTACCGTACCAAATTTGGCTTTTCCTACACATCTTTCTACATTTGAGGCGTCTTCCTACACATCTTTCTACATTTGAGGCGTCTTCCTACACATCTTTCTACATTTGAGGCGTCTTCCTACACATCTTTCTACATTTGAGGCGTCATCAGTAAGTTCGCGCACACTGTCTATAAATTTTAACTTTATATACCCTTGAAGCTCAAATCTCAAATTTCGATAAATTAATCTTATTTGTTCCATCGTATCTAGTGGCTTATTTAACTGGCCAAACAGCTTCAAAATAGCAGTGTGCTCCGCGACTAACTCTTGGGGTTTCTGAACTCTCAACGCAATATATCTTTAACAATATCGTCCCCACCTTCTCTTTCAAATTCCTTTCTCAGTCTAGTCTGGAAATCACTCCAAGTGTTGAACCCGTTTCCTTTATCGAAAGTCTCGCTATAAAACCAATCCGAGGCGGGACCCATGAGCATGCTGGGGACCCACTTTTGAACACTATACGTAGCCACCAGTTGTCTATAGGCCCGGCATCCGTAGGATTACCGTGAAAAAAGGGGGAAGCTACCGGCGATGAGAATGGAACCATAGGGACGTTACCTAAAGGGTTTGATTGAAAAACTTGGGCCGCGACGGAGCTACCAGTCGTGGCCGGGGGTACGCTTATATTCGGCGTAACCATATTTGGAGTGGAATTCGTCATACTGGAAGAAATGACGGGGGTAGCTATTGTAAGGAGTGATGACCGAACTTGACGTCGGATTATTTTGCGCTAGCTAACCAGTAAGCGCTTTAATCGCATTTTGTCAACTAATCTGCTGATTAGCCAGATAATCTAGTTTTATCATCAACTGATTAAAAAGGGCCATACTAACAACACCTTCATTGGCCGCATTCGCAACTTGGCTTACATTTTGCGGCGCTATGTTTGGGGGTGGTAGAGTTTGGTTGCTCCCCTCTTGGGAAATATTCTGAACTCCCACTTGACCCGTAACTACATTCATTGCTATATTTTGAGGTGGTAACGCTTGATTACCGAGGTTTACATTACCTTGACTACTTTAACTAGCAACTCTGCTCGGGGAATTACTCCGCGACGTTTGTGAACTAGCAACTCTGCTCGGGGAATTACTCCGCGACGTTTGTGAACTAGCATACACAGGTGAGGAACCCCCTGTAGGGCTAACAATAGGGGTGTGAGTGCGAGACACTTTATCCCGATTAAGGTACCGCTCACTTCGCGACCGTCTTTGGGCGTGAACTAATTCTGAATCGAACCGAGAGTAAATATTCTGGTTCATATGGCATCACGCTAACCAAATTAACTTTCCATACTATAACTAATACACAATGTTAAAAAAATATAGCGAATTTCACCTCGTAGAAATTGGTACGATCGTCCTTTTATATACCTAACGCTTATATACCTTAAGAGCAATTACGTAACCCATAAAACTAACAATTTGTTAATCTTTCCTCTATGAATTCGACAAAACCTGCAAAATCTTTTAACTAAACATATCCCGGCTGGGCCGCCAATTTGAGATGTCTTTTTCTTCAGGAACTAGCTTTCGTAGCAATGAGTATAAACCTTTAATTTCAGTGTCCTTGAACCTTTACCAAACCGTGGTTCATCGCATCCGGCTAATTCCTGCGCTCAAATAACTTACCTTATTTTATGTCATCCGGGTTCTTTCGCATACCTCTACACTATTAGGGAGGTGCGAATCTACCATTGGTATTAACTAGGGATATGCCTAATTTCAATTAATGATACGGAAGGTTACCATGTAATCTATGACTCCACTATGCACCATTTGCAACACATTGAACTTCAACTTAAACTTACAATCTTACGCATGCATTAACTTAACCTAAAACAACTTAAAACAATAATCAGTGATCCTAAATATTCATTATGTACATTCATTAAATTCCTAAAAATACAACCCTATTACTAACCGCTCCAAAATAATAATAATATAAAACAAAACAAAAACAGTCACTTAACACTTATATACATTTGGTCCGTCTTTCGGAAACCCAGGAATCTTTTGTTTATCGCGTGGCGGTGTCACGAATACGCGTTTTTTTTCGGGCGCGATTATCGCACGGTGGGAGTTGTTTCCTTGGCTGCTTGTATGGTGCAATCCCATTCTTCAGATAGCTTTGGCTTGATTACAGCTCTTCTGTTCCGGGCAGAGGGGGTGCTTCCGTTTTTATCGGACTGAATCCATGGCCTCGCTTGGTAAAGTTCTTATCCCGGAGACAGGACCTCGAGATCTGTCCTCTATCACTTCTGTTCCTCTTCTCTTTTTTCTTCAACTTTTTCCAAGTCTTTTTATCGTCATGAGTTTCGCATACCTTTTGACCAATGAGCATTTAACCCGAGAAGCGCGGGAAAACTCGGTCCAGTAAAAATATTCGAAGCCTTTTACTGTGTTAATTATATTACCTCTGGGGTCATTGTCGGTGCCAGGGCGCCTTGGTGTCGCGACTAAATGTCGCTTCTTTTAAAACGTTCAACAGGGTTGCCTACTGTTTCCTATCTCATAATACAGTATCAATAATCCCTTGACAGTGATAAAGTCTAAGATAGGTAACCTTCGGTGTTTTTGGGGTCAATAGGACAGGGGGACTTTTATTTCTCAAAAGTGTGTGTGCGAAACGATTTCTACTGCTAAACAACTCAGATAACTTAATAAGATAACAGCTCAGAGGGGACGGCCACGATGTGCGCCCAAAGCAATCCCGAGCCCCTCGTTGCCGCCGTGGAGCCAAAAGGATTACCAGCGTTCATCCAGCGTCCAGCGCTAGGTTCCCGCTAACCAACCCTTCAAGTCCCGGGGGACGTAAATTTCATATTAAACTCTAAATCATAAGCCAATATGGCGGTATGCAAGGTTACTGAATTTATTTTAAAGCTATATTGCCCTGGGTCTCGTACATAATGAATGAATGAATGAATAGGATGTTTATTGTGCATATAAAAAACTATACATATAGTTCACGAGAATATACACATTAATTTTCAGGAATACAAGTAAAGGATAAACATATAACTTTAGTCCAGTGGAATAAATAACATTTGTAAGCTAACGAATTTGTTTTATAGAAATGGAAAAAATATCAAAAACTAATGAGTACTTATTATACGTTCTTTGAATGCGGTAGATTGGATTTAAAAATTGACATGGCACATAAAAGGTGACATTATTTCGAAAAGTATGAGGAACTAGATAGTTTAAATTAGCCAATAGGTCGCTAAGCGTTATTTGACTATTTATTTATTTATGCAGAAATTTTATATCTAATAATTCTAATTGGTATTCAATGGACGGAAGGTCCAAGCGAGCTAACAAAAGTGTGTAATCGTAATTCTCATGACGTAAAAAGAAAGTGTGACTGTAAGATATGAATTTACGCTGTACGGCCTCTATACGCTGTCTTAAGTACGAGCTGCAGCCACTCCAAGCCACTGAACCGTAGAGAAGTCTCGATCGCACAAGACTGAGATATAGCATTCGAAAGTGTTTGAAAGATCTGAGCGAGCGACATAGCTTTAACGCCACCCCCAGTGTCCTACGACAACGATTTACTGCGTGCGTTACGTGTGCTCGGAAGAGCAGAGCGCGATCGAAGGTAACACCGAGATCAGTTACGTCCAAACGTGTAGGAATAATTGAATTCCCTATGGTGTAAGAGACACAAATTTCTCTACTAATGCGCCTGGTGAAGGCCACTTGTAATGACTTGGTGGGATTAATCGGTAAATTGTTTTTGTCACACCACAAGGACAGTGCGGTTAAGTCAGCTTGGAGCTTGCGGCAGTCGTCACGTGAGTTGATAATTTTACAGATTTTATGATCATCAGCAAAAGCTATTAATTTCGAGTACTTAATTGAAAATTGCAAATCATATATATACAAATTGAATAATAAAGGGCCAAGAGATGAACCCTGGGGAACACCGCAGTTCACTTGGTAAATATTAGAGCTAAGTACGCCATTACATTTAATCCGGTTGGTTCTCATTTCCAAATAGGAGCGAAACCACCCTAACAGTTGGTCCCCCACACCCAAAATACGCATCTTATCTAGTAAATATGAATGGGAAACCCGATCAAAAGCCTTGGCCAAGTCGAGGTAAACAACATCGACCTGGCCACGACTTTCCACCTCCGGCGCTACGTAGTTCATGAATGTCGCGAGGTTAGTGTCAACACTCCTTCCCGGCACGAAGCCATGTTGACAATCGTATGGGAAGGTGGAAAACCAAGCCTGTAACCTAGCATGCACCAACATGTCAAATAATTTGGCCAGGGTGCATAATAAGGAAATAGGCCGATAATTTTTCACATCACATGCTGCACCCGATTTATAAATGGAGGCTACCACAGCTTGTTTCCAAATGGTAGGGAATGTTTGGGTTTTTAAAGATAAGTTGTAAATATGGGCAATTGAGGACAGTAATAGGTCACCGCAACCCTTAATAATAAAGGCCGGAATCTTATCCGTACCAGTAGATTGCTTATTAGGTAGTTTTAAAATAGCACGGTAGATTTCTTGTTCTGTGAAAAACATGGAGGATAAAGGGCGGTGTTCCGTAGAAGACGAATCGTAATCATAACGGCCACAGGAAGGGCGCTTATCAACTGAAATACGGGAAAAATGGTCCCCGAAGTGAGCTGCGAGTTTCTGAGGATCCGTAACCATTTCTTGGCCAAATTTTAGAGAGATGCGAGGGGAAGCAGCTTTGATGTTCCCGTTCACAAAGCTCCAGAATTTCTTAGGACGTGTCAAGGCATCCTGACAGACGCGTTTGCCCTCCATGTTTTTATCACGCTTTGTGTATTTCCTAACTAACGCTCTTTGTTTTTTATAGTTGATAAAATCTGCCATGAGATTGGTACGTTTATGTTTATTAAAGTAGTATTTCTTTCTTCGTATCGCATAGCGCAAGTCAGAAGAATACCAATTAGGGAATGCAACGGTACCTTTGCCAGCCCTGAGAGGAATGGCAGCTTCCATGGCGCCTTGAATATACAAGGTCAGTAGTTCCGCGCATGAGTTAACATCCCGGGAGTTCAGTAATGCCTGCCAGTCAGAATCGCGTAGCGTAGTATAAAGGAGGTGATAATTCCCTTGCTTGAACTTAAAGGTTGGGTTTGCAACAGGTGGGGGAGGATAATAAGGAATGGGATAATTAATGATAAAGGGAGGGTGATAAGGATCCGGATTAACGTAAGGCTCAGAGAGATGTAAAATGTCTAAAGTGTTAACATTGGCTAAACATAAATCCAAAATATTATCACAAGAATTTTTTAAATCATTAAATTGAACAAGGTTGTAATAAAAGCAGACTTCAAAGATGTGACGAGCCTTTTTTACAGTAAGGGTGGTACAGCCCAAAGAGTCATTAGTAAGCCAGTGAACACCGGGTAAATTGAAGTCCCCAATGAGCAGTATGTTGGTGTCCTGGGCTGGTAAGTCCTGGAGAAGGCGTTGTTTAAACGTACGGTAACGAACGTCAGTGGACGAAGGGGGAAAATAGACGTTGCCTATCAGGAGGGACTCGTCAGAGCGCAGCTTAACTTCCACAAAGACGCACTCAGCGACGCCCTCCAGATCATGGCGCCTTGTACTAACAATAGACTTTTTAATGGCAATTAGAGCGCCACCACCCCGAATGTTTTTGTAATCTAAATCAGGTCTATCAGCGCGATAAACAGTGTACGTATTGGGAAAGTAGTTTGAATTGAAGTGTTCTTGGTTGAACCAAGTTTCTGTTATACATACAATGTCAAAGTCGAGTGAAATAGCGTTGTCCATAAACACGGAAGCCTTTGTCCGTAGTCCGCGCACATTTTGATAAGCTATGGATATCGACTTCATTGTGCAGGAGTTGAGTGTGTAGATGGTGGTGCCGCGTTAATTTCTGCGGACGTCAATTCGGATTCATGGTATAATTCTTTACGTGGTTCACCACGAAACCTGGCAATGATGGCGTTACAAGGCCATGTGTCTGGATCGCTGAGCTTGTCAAATTCCGCTTGGTCACGACACGTGACGTAGAAAGACGAGTGGTTCGCCTTGGGTTCCTTGGGCCGTAGACGGATGCAATATGCGGACTTAATCCCGCAGTCCTCAACTAAAGCCTCAGTCAAATCGGCTGATGTGAAATTCTTGTCTAGGCGACTAACAAAGATAGCCTTTAAAGCTGGTGCTGATGTACGCGCGGCAGAAGCAACCGTTTTAATCCTGGAGTGTGTAACGCCTGAGCCAATTTGAATATCTTGCCTAGGACGCTGTTTAGGCTGTGTGGTGACTAATGACATACCGGAAGACTGTTGCAAGTGATTAGTCGTTGGAGCACCGGATAGCATTCGCGAGAATAGGGTACTATTAGTTGGAGGCTGAGCGTGATCAACATCACGTGTTGTCGGTATCAAAGGCGGAAAAGCCAACGAGTGATGTGGAAGAACGGTAGGGCGAGACGCCCGTTGATGCATTAAGTTAGCTTCGCGTAACTCTCGATTCTCTTTTTCCAAGGCCATAACTTTGGCGTCAAGACCCGCAATAATGGTCTGGTGTTCGTCTAGTTTGCGAAGAATGAGGTCTATGACAGAATCAGGCTCACGTGTGAGACTATCTCGCTTGAGAAGGTTGTGAAAAGCGTCATGAACGTCATCCAAAGTAAGAGTCTCACGATGGTCTGTCAGTGACGAGCAGTCAGCGGCAAAAGTAATGTTACCAGATTTGAAAAAGGAACCAGATGTGCAAGTTGGGCAAGCAGTGGGTGAACCGGTGCAGCATTTGGCATGAGCTCTCCCAGAACAGTCAGGAGTAGGACATCGAATAAGTTTCTGCGAACCCCAAATCTGGCCTTGACAAAGGAGGCACGGATCCTTAGCCGCAGGCATAATGCCGTCAGTAAGTAAAATACCGTCAAATACCAAGAACTCGTAAAATTTAAGATAATTAATCCCCCTGGACATAATCCCCCCGGACAAAATCCCCCTATTTTGGATTTGCCAAGACTTTTTCCCCCCGATTTTAGACGTGTTTGTACAAAATCCCCCCCATAGAAAACGTTCAGGACAAAATCCCCCAAAAGGAAAACTGTTCAACAAAATCCTACCGAAAGGATCATTTTATTGAAAATCCCCCCAGATAATAGGCACTTAGAAGAAAAGGTAAACGGAAGCCCAAATCCAAAGATTACCTTTGATAATAATGCAAAACTATAATTCAAAAGAGTGAAAGGTATTGCAAACAATGTTACTAAACCAAAAGAAGTAAACTACTGATTTTGTTTTAACTTATTTCCAAAATTCAGGTTTCTACCAACGAAATTTGTAAAGTAAAAGTTATCATTTAAAGCACTCATAAGAAGCCAGCCGGTTTTATAGTACCGTTAACCACCGAAACCTAACCTAACCAAACCTAACCTCACCAAACCTAACCAAACCTAACCAAACTAAACCAAACCAAACAAACCTAACCTAACCTATTTTGATTTTTAAAATCATTCAGAAATAATTCCTGGATGTTTCACTATGCAGATAGCTCTTATAACTAGTAGATGAATCGTTTAAAAATCACGAAAAGCGAATTCGGACGGGCGGCGCGAGAAAAAATAGGCTGTTATATATAAGATGAGACGGGGTAGTGCCAGTTAGATCCTGCGGAACATAAAGGGATAACGTAAATTCGAATGTGACATGCAAAAGATAAATATGGGAATCGAAATCTGCAAATTAGTTTTAAATATTCTTTTATTTTCCTGTTTGTTACCATTCTAAGTTTCTGAAGGGTTCGTCTCCAAGCTGGGGATTTCGTTCCGTAAGCGGGGGATTTTGTTCCGTAAGCGGGGGATTTTGTCTCCAGTTTGGGGGGATTTTGTCTTATGGCCATTTGGACGGGGGATTTTGTTCCGGGGGGATTATGGGGGTCACCCATATTGCCCTATATTTATTTTAGTCTAAAGGAATATGGTTATGAATATTTCACGTAATTTCACCTAACTGACCCACTTACCCTAAAATACTCAAGTTGCATAAAAACCACGTTACACGCCGCGTACATCTTAATCATAAGGATGGGAGTAGAAGCCAAAAATATCTCTCTGCGAAAACGTTTCCTCCTATTTGTCAACTGAGAACGCAGTGACAGACACAGTATAATACCTCTCCGTGACGTCATCGTCAATACCGGATCTTACATGCGAGCCCTAAAACTGAACTGCTTTAACTTAAAAACCTTACATGCGAGAAGACCTCTTATCAGTAGGCTTATATATTTTTATACGCTAATCTTGCCTGACCTATTATTTCTTTTTTTACATGGTCGAATTATCTAATAATTTATTTTTTTTAACACGAGTTCTTTCAAAATGAAACCCAGTAAGTCATCGAAAAAGCACCAATTCTTTTATGAACGAATACCCGCGCGCAATAGAACAGATGTATCAAACACGATTTCTTTATTGAACAACTTAACGTGCGTCTTAGAACTAAGAACAATTTCAGTTTTGAACACTTGTTGAACGTTCAGTTTTGAATTTTGTTTTTCGTTCAGTTTTGAACACTCTTTTTGCGTTAAGTTTTGAACACTCTTTTTGCGTTAAGTTTTGAACACTCTTTTTGCGTTAAGTTTTGAATACTCGTTTAGTGTTCTGTTTTGAACACTCGTTTAGTGTTCTGTATCGAACAAAACGCTGTGCTCGTAAGGAAACAGTCCAAAGAACGCCACTTAATGTTTCTCTAACAGTGTAGGAATATGGCTGAATAAAATGTTAACATTGAATTGTCACATTGATTTTGTCATTGAGACACGTATATAGCTATTAAAACCATGCTTCAGTCACACCTAAATTTTTACGCATTGAAATTAGTCTATAAGACGATTCTTAGACCTACCTTTGAATATGGTGATATCTTTTAATCTTTTAGTACTAACTTAAAATGAATACAGATATTGCAAAACCATTGCGCTAGATTAATAACGAAAATGCCAAAGAGATCTTCAGCTAGGGCTGGGAGTATCAAAGATTTTTGGTATCGATACCGGTATCGAGTACTGAATATTGTACTCGATACCGGGTATCGGTATCGGAGAAAAAAATACTCGATACTCAAAGTATCGAGTACTTTTTTTTAAAGCGCCACCTATGATAGATTTTGCGTATTTAATTATAATAAGCTTTGTAATTAGTTTTTATTTCTTGGAAAAGCATTGCTGCAATATTTTAACATTTAATTTAAATTTATTTAATCTAATTTTTAAGATGTGATTTAAGTATAGTTAGCGCTATTCACATAAATTTTCTGAAAGCTAGAATCCTTTTAAGTATAATAAAACACGTCGAAACGCGTCTAAGTTAAATTTCAGATCATTTGTATCAATAGGACGAAGGAACTGGTCAAAAACCATACCTCCTCCTATAGAACTTAATATTAATTTTCGGTTACTCCGAATTTTTTTCAAAAGTCGCGCTTATATATGTAAAATTGTAAATCCAATTCTTTGATCGGGATTCTATAGCACGAGCAGGTTGCGTCGTTTTGTGCGCGATCGAATGGGCTATGGTTGAAGAAGCTACGTCTGACGTCAGTCTACTCTAGGGATGGAGTATAGAGACTAAACTATGTCGACGAGGGAAACATTCACGTGTTAAATTATAAAGCAAATGATTGGCCGCAAGTTTGAAAAAGAAACGTTCCTTCGATTCCAGGGGGAAGAGATAGGGGGATAAAGTACTCGATGCTTCGGATTTTTCGAAAGTACTCGATACCAGTATCGGATCCCAAAAACGGTACTCGATACCGGTATCGAAAGACTGAAGTACTCGATACCAAGTTGGCATCGAGTAGTATCGAACAGCCCTATCTTCAGCCTCATTAGCAAGAAATTAGGCGCAAATCAATAAGCTATATCATATTTATATTAAAAAATGTACTAATTTTGATGTTAAGGTTAGAAATGAGAAGGTACCCCCATACATTGGTGAAAGATTCCCTGCCCAAAATTCTTTTAAAAACACTAGAAGTCATAAAACTGACTTTGTGGAAGAGGAATTTACATCTTAATTTAGAAAAAAGTGTGTCAAATACACCGGAATTAAACAATGGAATGCTTTCCCAACGGTGTTTAAAAAAATTGAACACTATTGGACAATTCAAAACAGAATTGACCTTATTTTAAAACGAGAAAATCCATTGAGAATTTTCGATATGTAACGTTTTATTATTTATTTTTACACCAAGTTCAAGAAATAATTATTTCAGAATTGGACACGAAAAATATTAGTCGGAACGAGGATATTTCCGTAATCTTGAGAAATATCATTTTTAGAATAAAACATGTACGGAAAATTTATTGGAAACGTGTCAAAACTAGATAATATGTTAAACTGGCTTGAATATATTTTATCTTTCATTTACACTTTTTTAGCTTTTAACTTCTGTCTGTTTGGATCAAAGCTTGAACCCATGTTGACACGATTTTATCGAAGTGATTTCTCTAAACATTTGGTGCAATTTTTGAAATTTACGTAGAATCATGAGTTCTCTGTCAAAATTCATAATCAACTAAAAATAAAATTTCACCTTATAGGATTAAAAATTGAACCGCATAAATATTTCCGAAATATTTTCGATCTATAAGAATACTTTAACACTAAAAATCTAATAGTTAGAACGTTTCTTGGCATTTTTTAGCTTAGAAAATGTTTCATTATTTTGAAATATTTTTCAAAACATTAAGAAAAACCCGCGATGAATGAATGTGGTTAAAGTTTGGAACTTTAATTTATACGTTTGTATGTTAAAGTCGCGTATTCGTTTCGCAGTTCTGTTATAGAATTAGTATGTATGAATATATCACAAAGAATTTTACAACAAGCTGTGTGCACAGTAAATATGCGTGGACGTAGCTTTTGTGATTTTGGCCACTTCTCGCCACTCGAAGTAGCAATTCTTAAAAGGGGTCAGGAAAAGGCACCCTTTGGACTGCTTGATTTAGACGTTTTGTTTACATATATATACTTTTAAAAATCCCAGCTTTAACGTTATATTTTGAATGTGCAATTAAAGTTTTTGTATTGAACCTTTTTTCGAATAACGTGCTGGTTGTGGGTGTTAACGAAACATATAGTATACTTATTATAGAGAATTAATAGCAAAATTTTTAAAATATTCTTTGTGCGTAACTGACTATGCTGGAAAATGAGGCTAAGATAGAAGCTCCAAACCAAAGTCCCAAGTGTCCACCAACTGCTCCTAAAACGTCTTGCATCTGTAAAATATTTAAAATTTCGTTGTTAATGTTTTCCTCTTAAGTTCTACGAATAAAGTTTTGGAAATTCCAAAATTTCTTCGAATATTCGTTAAAAGAATTCCATAATTGCTTTCATTACGATATCATGGAAGAAACATTCTATAAATGTACTTTACAAATTATGTCGATTATAGCAATCTATGGCATTTCATACCTATTTTTCACCTATCACACAAGTAATAGTAGGAAAAATAGTATTTTGAGTACGATAATACTACACCATAGAAGCTATAGTCAACAATAACGAAGCCATCCTGTATAGATTGTTAATTCATTTAATTTAAAAGTAAATGTCTCACCGTGTACTTTGGGTGAGTCGAGTATACAACTTGATCAAGTGTCGAAAAATAAATCTTGAACCTCGAATTTTAAAATTTACGTTCAAAAAATAAGCATGAATTGAGTAACGAAAATTTCTTTACCTTCCAAAGTCAGCACTCTTAGGAAAAAAAATTAAATATTACTATGTAAGAAAGTATTTTTATAATTGTTAAACTTAATATAGTAATTTATTTCGTCATTTGACTTTTCACTTCATGCTGAATCGAATAATGAGCACTCACCGATCCATCCTCATCAACAGGTTCGAGATAGGATAGAGAAATTTCATATTTGGCATCGCTTCGGGAAAATGTTCCAATAATGTTTAACTGGTTTATTATTTTCACAAAAGGCAAAGTCAATCGACGTTTGCTCATAAAATAAGGTACTTACACACATGGACCGTTGCAACGACAATCCTCTATTCTTTCGATAATTAACTGACTCGAGCTTTGGAGACAACATACTGAAAATAAT